>NC_133620.1:467997624-468200124 GCF_048593235.1 Sminthopsis crassicaudata | reverse complement strand
CTTTATCTATAATTTATCTTTCTTGTTTTATTGATTTAAGTCAACATGAAGCTTAGTCTATATTCTCTGAGCACACAGGGGGCTGCAAATGTATTTTATTTTATAGAAGAAATACATTTCTTCAAACTTAGACAAAGTGAATTGCTAATTGACATGTTAATTAGCATGCATTTTCTGCATTCTTCTTTTATATAAGTGGCAATATGTTTCTCTTAAAAAAATACTGACCCCATAGGTCCAATTAGAATCCATTAAAGAATATATTTAAAAATTATAAACTAAAATCCAGATCATTTTGAAAAGAACAAAAATAAGTGTGTGATTGTATGTGAATAATATCTAAAACAAGACACTAGTGGTATAATGTGGATAGCATGCGATACTTAATCTGGGAGATCTGGGTTCAAATCCATCTTCTTACATTTAACAGCTCTGTGACTAAGTGAATCACTTAATTTCTCTTACTCTCAGGTAACTCTCTAGGACAAGTCACAGAAGGGTTCATCTGTGAAGAGAATGCCTTCACATGTGAGGTAATATGCAAAAGAAGTTAAAAAAAAGACTATAAGGGCAAAGTATTATTATTTGGGATGAGTTAAAGTTTTTTTTTTTTTTTTTTTTTTTGCTTCCAACAGTTATAATGACTATTTGACAAAATAGTTTAATGTTTGGTTGAAAGAAAAACAATTTTAGTTTCAATTAAAGTGGTTGATGAGTTTTACTCACCCTCCCTACCTCTTCTCTGCATGACTTAGACTAAGTTTCCTAACATTTTGTGGAAGCTGCTGGGATTTAGAAAGAAATGGCCCAATATAGGATGAAGGGAGGAAGAGTTAGAAGCAGTGGAGCTAATTTTAAATGAGGCAAAAAAAAAAAAAAAAAAAAAAGAATTATGTAGTTTGTGAATCTGTGAAGTAGGGAAGCACATTTATTTGCTGGGGGACATTTCTGGATTGCCCTGAAAGTTCTGTCATATCTCTTCTCTGATTTATGAATTCTATAAAAGCAAATTTCTTTTTCCTTCTCTCCTCTCTTCTCCCTTTCCCTCCCCCTCCTTCCTTTTCTCTCTCTTTTTCTCTCTCTTTTTCTCTCTCTTTCTTTCTTTCTTTCTTTCTTTCTTTCTTTCTTTCTTTCTTTCTTTCTTTCTTTCTTTCTTTCTTTCTTTCTTTCTTTCTTTCTTTCTTTCTTTTCTTTCTTTCTTTCTTTCTTTCTTTCTTTCTTTCTTTCTTTCTTTCTTTCTTTCTTCCTTCCTTCCTTCCTTCCTTCCTTCCTTCCTTCCTTCCTTCCTTCCTTCCTTCCTTCCTTCCTTCCTTTCTTTCTTTCTTTTTCTTTCTTTCTTCTTTCTTTCTTTCTTTCTTTCTTCTTTCTTTCTTTCTTTCTTTCTTTCTTTCTTCTTTCTTTCTTTCTTTCTTTCTTTTCTTTCTTTCTTTCTTTCTTTCTTTCTTCTTCTTTCTTCTTTCTTTCTTTCTTTCTTTCTTTCTTTCTTTCTTTCCTTTCTTTCTTTCTTTCTTTCTTTTCTTTCTTTCTCTTTCTTTTCTTTCTTTCTTTCTTTCTTTCTTTCTTTCTTTCTTTCTTTCTTCCTTCCTTCCTTCCTTCCTTCCCCTTCCTTCCTTTCTTTCTTTCTTTCTTTCTTCCTTCCTTCCTTCCTTCCTTCCTTCCTTCCTTCCTTCCTTCCTTCCTTCCTTCCTTCCTTCCTTCCTTCCTTCCTTTCTTTCTTTCTTTCTTTCTTTCTTTCTTTCTTTCTTTTCTTTCTTTCTTTCTTTCTTTCTTTCTTTCTTTCTTTCTTTCTTTCTTTCTTTCTTTCTTTCTTCCTTCCTTCCTTCCTTCCTTCCCCTTCCTTCCTTCCTTCCTTCCTTCCTTCCTTCCTTTTCTTTCTTTCTTTCTTTCTTTCTTTCTTTCTTTCTTTCTTTCTTTTCTTTCTTTCTTTCTTTCTTTCTTTCTTTCTTTCTTTCTTTCTTTCTTTCTTTCTTTCTTTCTTTCTTCTTTCTTTCTTTCTTTCTTTCTTTCTTTCTTCTTTCTCTTCCTTTCTCTCTCTCTTTCTCTTTCTTTCTTTTCTTTCTTTCTCTCTCTCTTTCTCTCCTCTTCTCTTTCTTTCTTGCTCATCTTTCCCTTTTCTTTTCTTTCTCTTTCTTCTCTTTCCAGGCATTAGAAAAACATTGCATTCTACCTCCCCTCTACTCTGTGGTACCCTCCAGCTCTCTGAAGGGATAAGTAGCGGTGGCTAGTATGAGTGGGGATTGGGAGAATAAGCCCAGAACCGGCTATATGAGAATGTTTGGTTGAGTAAAGATATATTTATTGTTTTCTCCCCACTAGAATGTAAGCTTCTCAAGGGCAAGAGATGTTTTTAGTTTGCCTTTGTATACCCAGCACTCATCCCAGTACCTAACACTTGCCTAAAAAATACTTCTAGATGATTTATTGATTTCATCAAAGAGATTCCTCTTTCTTTGAGGTTTAGCATTGCTGGGATGTCCCACACTATGTTTTTGCAGAGCATTTTATCATTGCCCTCCACACTCTGTGATTTCATACAGATGAGGACAGTCCCTTACTAAGGCACATCAATACTTCTCAGAACTGTAGTTTTAGGGAGTGACTGAAGCATTACGTGATCTGCCCGGGGCCACATAACTAAGTTGAGATAGTAGAGAAAAATACTAAGAGTAGCCATGTGGTACAATGGACAGCGCACTTCCCCTGGAGTTTGGAAGACATCTGAGTTCAATCCAGCCTCAGACACCTGGCTATGGACCCTGTTTGCCTCAGTTCCCTCATCTGTAAAGTGAGTTGGAGAAGGAAATGGCAAACTTTTAGTATCTTTGCCATGAAAAGATACATGTCTTGGGGCAGCTAGGTGGTACAGTGGGTAGAGCACCAGCCCTGAAGTCAGGAGGACCTGAGTTCAAATCTGGTCTCAGATACCTTACACTTTCTAGCTTGTGTCCCTGGGCAAGTCATTTAACCCCAGTTGCCTCAGGAGAAAAAAAAAATTCTTGTCATGGAGAGTTGCCCACAACTGAAAATAAGTGAGCAACAACTGCTGGAGACAGAATTAGAATCTGGGTCTCCCTGGCTCTGAATTCAAATCTCTGCACTAGACTTAAAGGCTGGCTCCCCAGAAGACTCTTCACACTCCAGGAGAGTTTCAGCTAACTGAAGATGCTGCTGTCATGCCCTAAATAGAATTCAAGGGACACAGTATGGAGTATGCTCTCTGAAAGCACTCGTTTCCTCTTCTACGGGAAGAAAAACAGAGTTTTGTCTGCACTAACATGGTATTTCCTTAGGTCAGAGATGAATTAAGGACTTGCAAATGTGAGCTGCCAGGCTCCTCAAAGACACTGTGGGAAAGGCTAACCGAGCTGGCCCCCTATCGGTTCTTAGAGGCTCCCCATCTTCCCCCTTGGGTCCAGCTTTGCTCTTTGGGTTAAACAAAGCAGGCTCGGCGCCTCTTTTCGAGTAACTGCCCTTTAAGACTTTGACCCTTTCAGATGGCATTTCTTAAGCATTTACTCAGGGCTAGGCCCTGCCTTGGACGAGCACATAAAAAGCCAAACATGACATGGCTGGTGCCTTAGGAGAGCTTGCAGAGTTCCCATGTGCCCCCCAGTCCTTGGTATTCTTGGTTCCTTCACCAGATCATCCAAGGATATGGTCTCTAGTATCCTCATCATCCAGCAATCCTACTTTGGGGTGATGGGAGGGCTTCTAACTCCTTAAAACATCATAGCATCCAGACCTGAACCCAATACCCTCAGATATGACCTGTCAGGGTCAGAGTACAAAGGGACTCTTCTTATTGTAGCTCAGATCACTATGCCTCCTTCAGGGCAAGCTGTCATTGGTCACATTAGTGCCTCCTTTTTGGCTGCCTTACTAGCTTAGGTTGAACTTGTGGTCCACTAAAACCCCTAGATCTTCCCCCTTCCACAAGAACTATCATCAGCCACAATACTCCTCCTCCTCCAAATCTGGTAGTCTGAGGTTTTTTTGAACCAGAGTATAGAGGCTTATATTTATCTCCTTTAAATTTATCTTACTCAATTTTCCCCATCATAGTAAGCTGTCAAGATGTTTTTGATTCTAATTCTATCACCCAACATGTTCCTTTCCCTCCTCGGTTTTGGGCTATCTACAGATTTGATAAGTATGCCAGTGTAATCCAATTAAACAAGCATTTATTAGGGCCCTGTTCCATCAGAGGCCCAGTGACGGGGGCTGGGAAAACACAGTTGAAAAACAAGACTACTGTCTGTATGAAGCTTTTGATCTCTGCAGGGCCGGAGTCTCTCCTCTCCTTGCATTTTCTGTATATCTATTTGTATTTGCTTATATTGGTCTACATTGTTGCCCTTCATAGCATGTAAGCTCCTTAATTTATTTTTTGGGGGCAGCTAGGTGGCGCAGTGGGTAGAGCACCAGCCCTGAAATGAGGAGGACCTGAGTTCAAATCTGGTCTCAAACACTTAACACTTCTTGGCTGTGTGACCCTGAGCAAGTCACTTAACCCCAGCCTCAGGGTTAAGGTTTTCCCCTCAGGGGGAAAAATTATTTTGGTTTTTATGTCTTGACACATAGTATGTGCTGATTGATTATTCTTGTCTTCAAGGAGCTTACATTTTATTGGGGAAGGAATACAACCTGTAAAAATCTGAATGTATATGTGATTTAAAGAGGGAAATGCCTTGTTTGGACAGGCTTTAAGTATATATTTCCCTTTACTCAGTGAAATATTTTTGTAATCAACAACTAGCACACAGTGGGATCTTATATTCTCTATACTTTTCAGTTGGCCACATGACTAGGAAGATAGGAACCTTGACAGAAAATAATATTCAAAGCTTGAGCAGTCTCTTCTTATGTTTTCATCAAGGAGACCCCCAGTGGAGTCGTAGACCATTTCTATCAGGATTTCACAAAGAAGAGGAAGTAGGTATATGAACAAGTATCAAGTATCTTCTTGGTCATTTTTTTCTCAATAATTGTATTATCTCTTTGATGTTTTCTATTTTTTAGAAGTCATCCCCTAGCGATATCTTTAGGGGAGCAGCTAGGTAGCATTGTATAGAGCACCAGCCCTGAAGTCAGGAGGACCTGAGTTCAAATCTAGTCTCAGACATTTAATATTTCCTGGCTGTGTGACCCTGGACAAAGTCACTTAACCCCAATTACTTCAGCCAAAAATTTTTTTTTTTATTTCTTTAAACTGTTGTTGCCACTTGGATAGACTCTTGGGAATGTCCAACTACTCTTCCTGATTTCATTTTCCCAAATACCATTTCTATACCCAGCACACTGATGTGGTTGAGTCAGAGTGCAGTAATTACACCAGTATCAAGGAATAGATTGGCATAGAAACACTGGCAGCTCTTTTCCATTTTAGGTATATTGTTGCCCTTGTCCTTGTTTTAGTGACAAATTTCCTTGGAAAGATTGGTTAGGTAGGTTTCATGGCAAGTTCTCTTTAGACTGAATTTCTTTTCCTCTGCTTTTGGGAGGCAACAATGCTCCTTATCTCCCCATATCATCTTGTAAAATATTTACAAATTAGTTGGTATTTGTTTTTGGTTGACCCAACTCTTCACTTGGCAAAGAAGTGAAAGGTTTTCTGTCCAAGGTACTTTGGGGTAGGTGTTCTACCTCTCAGTTGTGGCAACTGTTTGGCGTTAGTCAAGCTTCAGCAGGACAAAATGCAGATGTTATGGTTTTTCTTTTGTCACTTTTTCTGAATTGGCAGCTTTTTTGAATAAGTCAGGTTGGAATCCATAGTAGCTCCATCTCAACTCTATCTTTTTTCAAATGTGGTTTTTATTTTGAATTATTTTCTAACTAGTCAATGATCTAACTACATATGCATTGCCAGTGTTGAAATCTAAATCAGCAACGAGTTGCTTATCAAGATATAGCTTTCACCCAAGGAGATTTTTCTTTTAATTGTATATGCACATATGCTTATGAAATCCAGGCCTTCAAACTCTCTCACTGATCAGAAGATCACAGATTTGGAGCTGGAAGGAATCTAAGAGGTCTTTTAGTTCACCCTCTTCATTTGATAGATGAAGATGAAGAAACTGAGGTTCAGAGAGACAAAGGGAGCTGCTTGGTGTTAACAACTAGTAAATATCAAAATGGGATTTGAACTCTTCTTGATTTCAGGTTGGGTGCTCTGTCCACTATACCAAATGGACTCTCTAATTTTATTTGTTTATATATTTATAAATACTGACTCTATTTACAAGTGGCTAGCATATGCACCCTTGGACTCATTCATTTAATTATCCTGGGCCATCTCTTCCAACATTTTTTTCTTCAATATCCTTCCACCCCCACCATCTTTGCCAAGATGAATGTCTCTACTTTTTTATCTTTTACAGGAGCAGGAGTTTCAGTGGATGGATCAGAAAACTAGAAGTCAGGAAGACCTGGGGACGAACCTCACCTCAGACACTCAGATAGCGACCCAGGCTTTCACTTAAACCCTTTAGGTCTCCGAGCTCTCAGCTCTAAAATGAAGGGTGGACTGCATGGCCTCTGAGCTTCCCTCTAGCTGTCATAGATGTCCACGAACTTATGAAGTCACTTAACTTCCGTGGACCAGGGTTTTCTCATCTATTAAATGAGGGGTGGACTCAATGACTTTTAAGGTCCCTTTCTAAATCTCTAATTTTATGAATTGTTTTCACAGTTACTGATGCAAGACTAGATGGACAAAAGTCCCGTGAAATTATGTTTCTTGGTTCCTTTTGAATATGAAACAAAATGAACTCCCATGATGCCCTTGATGCGGGGTGCCCCTCTGTGGCAGCTTCCCTGTATCTTGTTTTCATATGGAGCAAGAATGCCAATATGTTTATGAATCATTTCCTCCTAATTTCCTCCAGTAGCGTCTGCACTTATTGATCTATGGGTAAAAATGGCACATTTAGAATGAGAACAATTAAATTAATGCTTGCCAACGTTCTGGAAGCTGGGTGACTCTTTGCCCCTTACACCCTTTATTTTATGGTCAGATTGCCATCATTGCAAAAAGGGCTATTTTCTATTTTTATCTATTTCATGAGTTGCTATGGCCAAAATGTTCTTTAGTGGCTAACCTTTCAGTGCTCCAGCCCTAAAACTCTGTTATTTTCCCAATGGGACAGTTGATTAGAAATGGGGGTGTGAGATTTCCCTCCAGTCCTCGGTTCCCCCTATTAATAGCTTTCGGAATGTGCGTCCCCCATCCAGAGACTAGATGTCCTTTCCTTACCTTAAGGGCTCGGGCCATGCAAGGTCCCTGGGGACTCCAGAGTTACAAATCGCCCAGGAATTAGACTGTAATCAAAACTTCCTGTCACTGATACCCCTGATGCTTTGGCATTTCTGTAAACCTCCAATAAACGATGGGGAGGAAGATGCCAGGGGAAGTGGGGGGAGGTGGGTGTCTGAAACCCTCAACCGCTGATGGCATCAGTCAAAGGGACCATGAATGGAATGCCGGATCCCTATTAAGCCTGAAAGACTTATCTGTTTATTTGTGTAGAATGGCACTCAGGAAAAACAGCAGTTCGCAGTAAGGCTTGGGGACGGACGCTTTACTTTGGTTCTGCTCCCTAGCCCAATTCTGGGCCCCAATCCCTGGTGAGGAGGGGAAACCCGGGGCTATTTGTCCTCGTAGGACCAGGGAGGGGAATATGGATTTTTTAGGGCAAACTCATCATCGCCCCTGGAAAAATAGCTCGGCCCATCGGCCCTGCTGCTGGTTGGGGAATGGTAGCCTCTTTACAAATGACAGGCAGCAAACATTTGTCAATAATGCTTTGTACCAACTCCCACAGATACAGCGCAGTATTTACAAGGCTTCTCTGCCTCGGGTGTTTGATAATCAGTACAAACAGGGATGTAAATGGTAGGCTGGTTCCCTGCATGTTGGCTTAGAAAAAAAATCCATCTAATGCACGTAGCCCTCCAAAGTTTAGAAAGTCAAATAAGGAGCAAGGCCATCTGCAAATGTCAGAGCAGGGCTCAGGCCAGGCTGGATGGTGCTAACTGATTTTGTCAAGAGTGGCCCTTTTCAAATGGGAAAGAATGAGCATGCAAACACAGAAAAGATCTGCCATGTGATGGCCAAGGCAGATTAGCTCTGCAGAAGGACCTCTCAAGTCCCTTCCCCCATGAAAATCCCATGGACTAAATAATTACTGACATTGCCTTTTAGCTCGGTGACCTAGTCCCTTCCCCCATGAAAATCCCAATGGACTAAATAATTACTGACATTCCCTTTTAACTCTGTGACCTTACGTGTGATCTTGGATAATACTGCTTAATCTTTCTGGGCCTCAGTTTCCCCATATGTAAAGTGAAAGGATTCTATGGTCCCTCTAAGCTTTTGAGCTGATATCCTATGATTACTTTGGAGGATTTGGAGCTAAGGTAATAAGCACGATGAAAAGAGCTGTTGATTTGGGGTCAGAGTATTTGAATTCCTGCCCTTGTTCTCCTACGAGCTACAAGATCATGGCTAGACAAGTCATGGCGAAGGGTCACAGAGTATCTCAGAACGAGGTTGAGTGACTTGCTCAGAGTCACATAGCTGGTAAGTATCTTTATGTGATTTGAATCTTTCTGACTCTGAATCTAGTCCCTGCTCTCTCCTGACTTTACCTGATCTACATCTTTATAATGAAGAGGATGGAAAAAACCAAAGCAATAAGGATAAACTAAAGTCCTTTCCTATTCTCAGTCGAGTTGCTATGACCTTGTTGTCATATATCAGAAATGATATCTAATGTCAGTTAACATATTAATCAGTTAATATGTTACTATAACCTTGTAGTAAAATGTTAGGAGAAAGGAAGGATTAATTGCATTTGATGTGGATCAAAAATGTTGAGAGAAATTAGCTAGGTGGCGCTGCAATGGATAGAGCAATGGACCCAGAGTCAGGAGGACCAGAGTGACCTCTGACATTTATTGGCTGTGTGACCTTGGGCAAGTCACTTAAACCCAAATGCTTCCAAAGGCAAGACAAGACAACAAACAAAAAAAGTTAGGAGAGCACGGCAGAAGTCTTTCATTGTGTGTAGTCTATGGTTCAATTAAACTGGCAGGGCACTATTTAAATTGACTGGCTGGAACAAGTGGTCAACAACGCTCTGACATTTTAGTTGAGTCTTTCCCCCAAGGGAGGACAAGGCTTTGTATTTCTTCAATAAATTAATTACACACCAGGGTTAACTAACCCTGACTTCTAATTAATCTATTAATGGCTCTAAAGCATTGGGTGATGAGCATTCAGTTGCTAGACCAACCACTTAATGAATTAATTGATGCACCTATTTCATTTATCCAGTGAGTATTTATAGAATTCTAGTTTATGCACTGCACTGAGTACAGGAGAAGATAAATGAGAATTGTATGACTCGGTTTCTCCCTTCCAGAAACTTGTCATGACTGAGAGGCAGAATGGCACAAGGGAGGAAGCTGGATTCGAGCCAGAAGATCCAAATTTGAATTTCTGTTCTGTTACTACTAAAGACAAGGTCCAGGTTTTTTCCTCCCAGAAGAAAGCGATTAGCCCATGTGGCCTCTGAAGGAAAAGGCCAGGATGAAGCCCCCGTGCTCTGACGTCAAACCCCAGCCTCTTTCTATGCACAAACATCGTCCCTTTGGGAAACCTGGTGGAGTGCCAGTGGTGAGGAGCAGTGAGACAGGAGTGGTGGTGGGAGGTGGGAGTAAAGAAGGCCCTTGGAGAGGGCTTGATATCTGTGCTCGTTACATTCCCAGAGTTTAATCAGCCACTTGGCAAACGTTTCATCCGTTCTTCTGAATTTGCTGATTGATTAATGAATTCTGACTTTGTTAATAGTGGAGAAACTCAGCAGAATTTTGAGCAAAAGAAGGTGCCTGATTTTTTTTTTTTAAGGAACAGCACAGCGATGGCAGATTGCAGAGCTACCTTTAACACTCTTTGTTTTAAATATCAGTTAATATGATGAAAAATAAAGCACTCCAGGCTATATATTTATTCCAGTTAGAAATGAAGAAGTAAGGAAGCCTGCTTTAAGTAGCAGAAAAACCCGAGTTCAAATCTTTCCTCAGACATTTAATTGGGCAAGTCATCTAGCCAACCTATATTAAATAATATCCACACAAGGCTGCAAAAGAGCATTGGGGAGGCAACGTCCTGGCCCAAGAAGATCTTAGACTTCAAAGTTAGAAGACGCTCCCTCAAGTCGAGCCTCTGACACTTAGTAGTTGGGCAATTGGGACTAAGTCAGGCTTAGGCTGGGAGGCAGTTTTGTGACCTGGGCAGCTGTGCTCTGGCTGCTGTTCAGAAAGTGGGCATCCAAGAGTCCTTGAAAGAAGCCCTGGGGCATGGATGGAGAATAAGAAATCTTTTAGTGGTGTCAGGTTCAAGTAGAAATCCCTGCTTGTAGTTTATTAACTTAGAAAACCACAAGGTAACATCATCAATGTCATATTGTAATTATATTTTGTTAATCCAATTATGTTTTAATCTGGCTCAGGTTCCAAGTTTTGCAGGCAGAGCCTTGAGTTTAATATCTCTGAGTAAGAAGTAGTGGAGGCAAGAGGGTATTGAAGATAGAGGGGTGACCTTGGAGTCATAAAGACTAGGGTTTAAGATTAGCCAATGACCAGTTTCCTAGCCACATGTCACTCAATGGACTATCCAGGCAACTCTCTGACTCAATTACAGAGAGGCCGTTGCATGGCATGGAATGACATCAGGTCTGTACAGATAGACATAGTATACACACAGACATATATACACACATGACATTCATATGTACACATGCAGCACAGCTTGTATTGGTCTGATCAGCCACAGTCAGACAGCTAGGTGACTTGACTGTAACATAGTGATGTCCTTTTGGTCCTTTTTGAGAATGAAGGACAACAGCCAAGGGACACACATGTATTATATGTACTCAAACAAACGAGACTGAACCTAACTTCTCAAGGGAAGTGGGAATGGCCCAAAGGCCAAGAAGACTTCTTTGTGATATGAAGAAAAAGACTCAGTTTTGTTGTTCCCTTTTCTTTTTTTGGCCATTCTGACTTTTTGTTTTAAAATAGGCAGTTCTGGGAGGTTAAGAGATGAATTATGAGGCTACCTCTGGGCAATGAAGAGCAGAGCCCCAGATCAGTTGAGGAGCGACAGCTACTGTGACTCTAGCAGTCTCATGAGCTGGGGACAAAGGGAGAGGGAAGAAGGTCACTTTTTTTACCTGAATCCTTAAGAATGACATAGAATGGTAATGAATTTTCTCCCCATTCTTCCTTATTAGCTAAGGGTGTTCATGCTAGGAAAGTATTATCATCTGAAACAAACGTTGGGGAGGAGTCAGGTAGGAGGGGAAAGAAATAAATTTTCTTTTGCATTTTTAAACCCATTTTATGAAAGTTATGTGATCAGGCATTAAAGCTTTGAATACAAAAAGAAAGAGCTTGAAGAGAGTATAATATTACATTGGGTAGGGGAAATGAACTGAGAATATACAAAATAAATTTCATATCGTAATATTTGACCAATATTTCATCTCTAGCATTGGACTGGGAGGGTAGGATAATGAGAGGATTTTTGTTTGTTTTTTTAGCTACTTTTGAAATATGGAATTGGGAGCCTCCATGTCTGGAGAAAGTGACCAGACATTTGCAGACTTGAGTGATCTCTAGTGGCCGGCCTTGAAACTGCAGCATGATGGAGGAATTAGCCTGAGTGTAACTGATGCTTGTAAGAGCATCATCAGCTTTAGGTAAAGCGCCCCTTGGTGGTTACCTCAGCTATTGAGCTCTGAGCTCATTCAAACCCCTTGACCAGATTTTTACCAGTAGACCAAATCAATATTCCAAATGAATATCGAATTTGATACATGTATATGTCAGTTATGTTTATCTCATGATTTTGGATATCCTCTGATACCCCTTAAGTCTCTCTTTCCTTCCTCCTCTTTATTCCCTTCCCTTTTTATCCCTTTTTTCCCTTCCTTTTTTCTCCTTCTTTCCCTCTCTCCCTCCCTCTCTCCTTCCTTCTCTTCCTTCCCTTTACTCCCTCTTTTTTTCCTTCCTTCCTTCCTTCCTTCCTTCCTTCCTTCCTTCCTTCCTTCCTTCCTTCCTTCCTTCCTTCCTTCCTTCCTTCCTTCCTTCCTTCCTTCCTTCCTTCCTTCCTTCCTTCCTTCCTTCCTTCTTTCCTTCCTTTCTCCCAAAAATTTTGCTCATTTTTATAGTTGATGAGACAAAGGCTCGAATAAAGTAAGACTGGCTTAATTAGGATTGAAACTCTGATCTCCTCTAGACCATTAACGGTATATTTATTAAGTGTCTACTATATGCAAAATACTGTGCTAAATGTTGGGGATAAAAATGCAACAGTTCCTGTCCTCAAAGAACTTACATTCTCCTGGCTTTTCCTGGTCCCAGGTAAATGGTACCATTTCCATTGCATAACACTGCCTTTAAAAAAAATCAAACTCCATCGTCTCATCCATTTCTGTAGATTTTCAGAATCATTTCAAATTATATTGTTGTCTCAGAGTAAACTTTGCTTTTGAAAAACTCCAATCTTAGTTGATTTTTTTTGAACTAATCTGGGTTTATAATCAATTTAATTAGGATGTGTGTGTGTATCTCTAGAGGTCAAGTAGATTTTGACAGTGAACAGACTGGTTCCAAAATTAGGGGAAGGGCTGGAGCAGACAAAAATGGGAAGCCAAGAGGGAAAGAAATGGGGATACTCATGGATGCTAACTTCTCCTCACCTCAGTCATTCCTTCATTAGAAGGGAAAGAAGATCTCTAATCAACTCACCACACCAATAGAGAAATAGTTATTGAACACGCAGTGTGGAACAGGGTCCCCTTTATTGTCCTTGTCTTTGGGGGTGATTTCAAGGTGCCACCGATCCAGCATCACTTCAGAACTTTGCTCAATGTCCTTTAAGAGTTTGATCAAATTGCCACCTTCATAACCTAAAGAGCATCGCATTATATTAGCCAATACACTAGAAACAATCGACATGTCAACAAAGAGAATAGGTCAGCCATCAGCATAGACACAGGGAACTCTTAATACATTATTGGCAATTGGGCAAAGGGATGCAAATGTTGGGAAGAACAATATGGCCTTGATAAGAATCAGGACATTTTGTTCTGGTCATATCATTTCTAGGTCTCTCTCTCCAAAATAATCATAAGAAGGGAGAAGAAAAGAACTAAATACAATTTTAAAATCACCCATAACTGTTTTATGTTAACTATAATAGCAAATACTGGTAAACAATCTATATGTCCAATTCGAAAACGGTTGAATAAATTTTAGTTATATTGATCTAGTGGAATATCTTGAATTTAGAAAGTGATAAATTTAAAACATTCAAGGAAGTAAGAAATGTGCTATGGAGCAAAATGAATTCTAAAAAAGTCTACGTATAGCTCTTTAGGAAAGGAAAGAAAAAGAGAAAAGAAAAGAAAGGGAAAAGTTATACATCCAATGGTGTTGGAACTTAGGTCAATTCCTGAATGGGACGTAGAAAACCATTTTTTTCCTTTGCTTGCTTTTTGCTGGCTAATTTATCTAGTTCTGCCTTGTTAAAAGTGAAGAGTTTGGGATAAGAACATGATCTCTCTCTTGTTCGTTTGACTATTTGTATTTGATGATACCACAGGAAGACAATGACTGATTTTGAGTTCATTGACTGGGGGAAGGAGTGAGGGAGGGATGATATACTTTACAAATAACAGGAGCTCTCCATGGTTTGAGTCCTATGAGAATGAGAAGTGAGGCAGTGTGGTACAATGGGGAGGAAACTAGGTGTGGAGATATGGATTCAAATCCCACGTTATCTATTTACTAACATTTTTTGAGTGGGAGATAGTAGTTGTGATGAGACATTTTGTCCTGAGGAGTCATATTCTACTTCTCCTTCTTCTGACCCATCCAATACCTAAGGCAATTGGCTTTATCCAGGCTCTCAGCATTCTCTTTCTCTTGGTGCACTGGGCTCACCTTGTTTCCTCTCCTTGGAGTCCCTAACTCTCTTTAAGATTAAATTCAAATGACACTTTCTTCAAGTGACAGGCCCTTCTTGGTCCCTGCCCAGTTGTTAGTGCTCCAACTTCAATCACTACATTTATTCTTCCAAAAGAATATAAGCCCTTTGAAGGTGGGAACTGTCTTTTTTTCCTTTGAAATCTCATTAACACTGGAACACAGTGGAGGGTTTAATGAAACACTGGTGGATAGTTAATTGTTATCTATTATTATTAATAATCATTAACAATAAAATCATCAATCATTAAAAATTAATGCACAATAACAGTATAGCAATTTATCTCAGGATCATCTAATTTCAATGAATATAAAGATTAAAAAAAAACAAAATAATGATGAGGGTGTAAACAACAATAATAACAATAACAATAATACAAATAATAGTGAGGAGGGTCCTTCCTTATTCCTATTATGCTGAAATTTGAATATGTGCTCACAGCTATTTTCTATACTAAACTTACAAATGTAATTAAGCTAAATTCTTATCCCTACAGATAGATCCCAATGGGAATAAAAGCTCACCTCTTCCCCAACGGAGACACCTAGAAAGGTCATTTCCTGTTCCAAGAGGTAGGATTGCCACTTTTGGATATCTGGGAAGATTAATCTTATCTGTAAATCAAGGAATAAAAGACACTGATATGAGAGAGCCTCAGGTTTGGCCATTGACTGCAATACCATGAGTCACAGAATCTTATCAGTGACTGACTCTTAATTCATAATCCTAGAGGGAGCTAAGATAGTACCAAAAGGAGAAACAGTGGGTTCTCGATTCCCATAGGGAACATGTGGTCCAAGTTGGAAATATACTTTTTTTTTTTTTTAAAGCTAGTAAAATTATCTGTACTGGATTAGCAAACCTGTTAGAATTAAAGTGGGTTCCTAGCCATTATTTAGTTTAGTCACTGAAGATAATGACCAACTATGAAAAGAATAACGACTCCGTATTTTAGCTCCTGGGGGAAGGAGACACTCAGTGAAACCCCCCAAATTGGCGTAGCCACCAATCATCAGTCACCATGAAAATCTTCTTCATGGGATACTTGCCTCCATTGTGACTGCCTATGGAATCAGATCTTCACTCTCAGAAGGAGCTAGACAGTTGAATCTAACTTTTTCTTGATCATCCTTTATATCAGATCTGACAGCTGGCTAGTCAGCTTCCATTCTAAAAGCTCTAGTGAAGAGGAGTCCATTCTCTTCCCAATTTCATGGTAATTGTGGGGAAATTGTTCTTATGTCAAACTGAGTAAGAGGCATATTTCATAATGGCATGGGAGAGTTGGCATGGGAGTCAGGAAATCTGTGTTCAGGTCTTGCCCTGTGCACATATTGGGCAAAGCTCAGGGTTTTGGGCATCACTAAAATGTTAAGTCACAAAATAGCTGATTACATTGATAAAGGGAGTTTCTTCACTGGGATTTTCATTAATTTTTGTGATCTCACTCACTTTTTATGCACCTCAGTTTCCTTGAATATAAAAGGGGGGATTGGAGAGGCCTCTAAAGTCTCTTCTATTACTAAATCGGGTTTTTAAACTTGGGGTCCATGGATCCCTTGACAGAAATCAGACGATCTATAAACTTGAATGGAAAAAGTATTACATATTTATTTCAATATTATTGGCTTCCTTTGTAATCCTCCATGTTTTATTGTGTATATCATTTTACACAAGTTATCATTTTTAAAACATAATTCTGAGAAGAGTTCAATAGACTTGACCAGACTGCTGCTCAAGGAATCCAGAACATGAAAAAGGCTAAGAACCATGCTCCAGAGCTATGTTCCAGTGATATATTTCTGGAGGTAGCTGGTTCCCTAAGTCTTTCCCTTCTCCTCCTCTCTCAAGTTCCAGAAGCTTTCTGTATGACCTTTTGGGAAATCAGATTTCTCTTTCTAGTTCGAGTTTCTATACTGCTTCTCTAAACAGGAGAGGCAACCATTCTTTTTCTATTTACAAATGTGAGCTCTAATTATATTAGTAATGGAAAGAACACGTAGTCCATGCTAGGTTTTCCTTTTTTTTTCAAATAGGGACTCTGCCCTTGACTCACCATCATCCCCTTTCTTCCCACTTTGTTACTTACCGATGCAATCCAGTACCCAACCGACAGTCCCATCTCCTCCACAAATGAGTATGCGAAAGTTTGGCACATAGCGGAAAAAATTCAATCTGGGAAGAAGAAGAAAAGTCAAAACAAGTCGGTTTACTAGATAATACTAGGTAATGTGATGCTGGGTAATTCAAGTGAAAACTTCCTCTTCCTACATCCCCAGAAGTATACCCTGGGATGAAGAGAGGAATTTGGAAGAAGCTGAAGGTCCTTAGCTTTTTAGATTAGGAGGGGCCGATTTTGTAGTCTATATTCAGGTTGGTTAAATGGGGCTTTTGTGTATTATAAAATTCAGTGGGAGCCTCTTAAATGCAAGAAGCAACTTAGTGATTTCAGATGCATAAGTGTTTCATTCTCTCCCCTTACTCCAATGTTGGATGCCCAGACTGCTTGCCATCCCCCCTACTCTCCCACAGTGTTTCTTTCAACTTTTTTATTATCCTCTTTTTGTATCTCCAGAACTCAGCATCCTACTTGGAATATATCAGGTGCTTATAAATATTTGAGCAGCTAGGTGGCGCTGCAGTGGATAAAGCACCCAGTCTGGAGTTAGGAAAATCTGAGTTCAAATCCTTGGGCAAGACATTTAAGCCCATTTACCTCAGTTTGCTGAGCCAAAGAAGGAAATGACGAACCACTAGAGCATCTTTGTCAAGAAAACTCCAAATGGGATAATGAAGAGTCAGACATGACTGGAAATGACTAAACAATACAATAAAAGTTTGTCAACTGATTGACTGGTATTGGGAGCTGGATTCAGTTTCCATACTAATGCTAGGAATGGTATTGAGGTAGTGTGATGGAGTCAGAGATCCTCGGTTCAAAACCCACCTTAGATACTTATTACCTTCCTAGATCTTGCAGAAAGCAAGCAAACATGTAATCCATTAAGTGCCAGGCCGAAAGACAGAATTGAAACAGCCCTGCCCTCATAGAGATTATATTCTTTTAAACACTTACTGTGCCAAGCCCAAAGAGGTTATATTTGAATATATGAATATGAATATATATGAAAATATATATGAAATAGAAATATTTTCTATTTCACTGGTAAAATGAAGAGATGGGTATGAAGTAGAAGGTCTCTGAGGTCCCTAAATCCAGAAAGCAATGATTCTTCTGATAATAACAGAAGTCTTACAGAGTAAGGCTGAAAGCATTTTTATTATTTTCCTTCTTTAAGTGAGATTTACTCTGTCACAGGTAGAGATGACCATTGTCACTAGAACTAATGTAATGGTGAAGTATCTTTACTTAGGAGCCTAAAGACCTGGGTGTTAGCCCCCACCCAATAGGGAGGTCACTTTGAGCAAATCACTTCTCTCTGCCCTGATATTTCAGTTTCCTGATTGGTCAAATAGGGGAAGGAATCCCTGTTTTACCACTTTCCTCCCAGGGCCATTTTAAGAATAAAATAAACCTTTATGAACCATGAAATACTATTCATTTGTAAGCAGAAGCCTTGAAGGGCGGCGTGCCATAGTGAAGAGAGAGTTGGGCTCAGAGTAAGGAAGATCTATCCAACATGGCACATCCTGGCTGCACAAGTCCACCCCTCGCTGCCCCAGGGGAATCTCTAATGCTATTAATTTCAGAGAAATTGGCCACCTGTATGGTAGAGGGGCTTCTTCCCTGGGTGCTCCCTAAACTGGGATGAAATCACAGATCTAGTCTGCCCCCAAATTATCATTCTCATGCAGTTTTTGAAGTCCTTTGTGCTGGTGCTCTTAGAACTATTGAATCCAGAGTAGAGCATTTATATGGGTTCAAATGCAACTTTTGATGCTTAATAATATCTGAGTAAATTTAGGCAACTCACACCCTTTTCTTCATCTGCAGAATGAAGAAGTTGGGCCCGAATACATCTCTGAGCCATAGATCTGAGATTACATGGAGTTCAATGTGTCAGACACAGGACCACATATTGGGGTTCCATCCTATCAGACAAGCTTTTATTAAGTGGCAACTGGGAGTCAGGCATTGGTCTAGGTGCTGGGGGCCCTGAGGGGCTACTTGATGTTCTGCCAGTTTACATCAAGCCATCCCTAAAATACCTGCAAGCTGACCAGCTCACAAAAATGCCAACTATAGGTCCTGACCAGTAGATGTCCCCAGCAGGCTGGCCTTTGCCTCCTACAACTTAACAAGGTCTCAAGCAACATAGATGGCTTCTGTCAGGAGCCAATGTACCAGGCCTTAGAATTCATGCAACAAGGGCTCCTGGGTAATATGGAGGGAAAGCTGTGCCCACACTGAAACTGGTATCCACTCTCCTCTGACACTATTCCCACTTGGTGCAAATCCTTATCAACTCAAGGCTGGATTTTTGCAATAGCTGTTAGTGGGTCTCTCAGTCAAGATCCAGCCTACGTTCAGTTGCCAAAACCAATTTTTTTAAAATGCAGGTCTTATACAGTGCCTGGTATATAGCAGGAGCTTAATAAAAGCATTATTGATTGATCATCATAAGAGTAACTTACTATATATGTATGTGTCTATCTGTCTATATATCTATCTATATCTTCAAAATTTGCAGAATTTATCTCCTTTATCATCTCCTTTAACCCTTACAATAACCTTGTGTGGAAGGCGTTATAATTTTTATGTGTATTAACTCCTTTAACCTTTACAATAATTTTGTGTGGAAGGCACTATTAATAATTTTTATGCGTATTAATTCCTTTAACCCTTACAATAACCTTGTGTGGAGGGTGCTATTATAATTTTTATGTATATTATCTCCTTTAACCCTTACAACAATCTTGTGTGGAAGGCACTATTAATAATTTTTATGTGTATTATCTCCTTTAACCCTTATAATAACCTTGTGTGGAGGGTGTTATTATAATTTTTATGTATATTATCTCCTTTAACCCTTACAACAATCTTATGTGGAAGGCACTATTAATAATTTTTATGCGTATTAATTCCTTTAACCCTTACAATAACCTTGTATGGAGGGTGCTATTAAAATTTTTATGCATATTATCTCCTTTAACCCTTACAACAATCTTATGTGGAAGGCACTATTAATAATTTTTATGCGTATTAATTCCTTTAACCTTTACAATAATCTTGTGTGCAAGGCACTATTTATAATTTTTATGTGTATCATCTCCTTTAACCCTTACAATAATCTTGTGTGGAAAACACTATTAATAATTTTTATGTATGTTATCTCCTTTGATCCTTACAATAATCTTGTGTGGAAGGGACTATTATTATTCTCATTTTACAGATTAGTAAACTGAGGCTTGGAGAAATTAGATGACTTACAACAAGGTCAGACAAATTCTTTCAGTGTCCCCTGTGGGATTAGGAACCAGGGCTTCTTGACCCCAAGGCCAGAGCTCTGTTCACTATAACACACCCTCTCTTACTCTGTGTCTCCCTGCTCCCCTGGTAGTTTGAAGCATATATATCCCATTCCTAACTAAGAGCTGCTGGCCTCTGTCCCATCTGGGTGTGTCCTGTCCCCTTTGGAAGGACACTGATTTTCAGATCAGACTTTCCTTGGGTGTTCTGAGGCTCTCCCTTATTTGCCTCCATAGGGCATTAGCTATCATATATCTTTTGATAATCCATCTGCTCGTGGAGATCCTAAAGATCCAGGTCTTCCTTTTAGCTACTGTAATAACTTGTACTTCATCCCCAGAGATTCTAGAGTTAGGGGACCTTGGTTTAACATCCCACCACTAAAGCTGGGACAAGCACCTTTGCTTCCTCATCTTTAAAATAGGAGAGCTTGACTAGATGGCCTCTAAAATCCTTTCCAGTTCCATATCTTAGGCCCTGTCAACTTGCAATTCCAAGAAATTTCTACATAAAACAGAAAGGTTAAAGGTTTCCTTGCTTGCTTTGCTTCTGCTCAGCTTTCTGGTCAAAGCCTTGACAAAGAACAAAATTCAGGAAGGAAATAGCGGACGAATCAGGGGCTTGACACTCCCAGAATGTGGAGGAGCTATTTGTTGTGCTTATAACTCATTACTCTGCTACTTAATTTTCACCTAAATTTGTAGAATATGAGTCAATACTTAATACAATACAAAGGAATTTACCAGCCCACCATACCTGTTAATCAAATAAATGACAAGAGAAGTTGCTCCCCTACCCATTACTTTGCCAGGAGTCAAGAGGCTATTTCCAAAATGGAGACAGTTAATAACATCTGTTCCTGAGACTCTCCAGAAAGAGAAGGTGGACACCGAGGAGTTTTTGAAGAAAGGGAGAGGAAGAGAGAAAAATAAGAGGGAAAGATGAAGTGAAAGGGAAGGATGGAACACCAGAAAATTCCTTATTGTGGGATGGAAAGAAGAGAAAAGTATCAAAGAAGATAGCATCTTCATACCCTGGAATAGGCCCCGATTGCTCCAAGTTGTAAATTTGTCTGGGGTTGAGCAGATACTGGAATTTCCGAAGGATTCTATAGGAACAAAACAGAAGGGAGAGAAAAGCAGAAACAGAAAGGAAATGTCACTGGAAGCAGTTATAGGAAGCAGATGACCTCATCAGTCCACTTCTAACCTATGTGATGAGGATCTCTTCTAAAAAGGCAGAGACACTAGACATGGCAGGTTCTGGACCCCTGACCACCTCACCAGGAAGAGGCTGTCTCTCCTTCCAGGAGAAGAGTGGAATGATTGACAACCTTCCGACCTGAATGTTCTTTTTTCATCAAAGCACAAAAGGAGTCATCAGCAAAAAAAAAAAAAAAAGTATGGAACCCCCATTTTGTTAGTTTTTTTCCTTCTTGGATGTCTTATTTATACCTTTGGTGGTGTGATTGCCCACCATGCACGGGCTTTCAGAGCATGGGAGAAGGCTTAGGATCATGAGTCTATATAGGAATGAGGAGGGAGGGTCAGGGAGAAGTATGTGGGTGAGGACTGAGTTAGAAAGTACCAGATCTTGGGTTGTTTTAAGTATGAAGTTTAAGGCTTAGGGAAACTCAGTGTAGTACGCAGAGAAACCTTCCCAGAACCTTCCTTCTTTGTCCCATAGTCATGAAACTTAGCTCTTGGTGGCTGTGGCAATGAGCTCTGTCCCCAAACATGGCAATCTTTGTGACCAGCAATGAGAAAGTACTTCAAAATATTAATTTTCTTTCATTCTCTGCCAGAAGTCTCTAAAAATGTGTTCAGATGGATTCTTGCTGATGAGATGAACACCTGCTCTTCTCAAAGACATGTCTCAGGCAAGTTGGTCTGGCGAAGATTTCTTTTCTTGGCCTTTTTTCTACTCTTCACATCCCTCATAACTATGGTCCAATTTCTGACTCTATCTGGACGCGACTATAGCATCATTTCCAAGAATGACTCTGCCTAAACTCACCAGATCACCCATCTTTTTTAGTTCTTTCTATAGTTTTGAGTAAGAAAGGTGTTGAAAGGTAGGGGAGAAGAACGGGTGCCTGTGCAATTTCCAGTGACATAGAAGCTTACTATAAAAGGAATTCAAAGATGGCCTGCTTTCCAAGCCTTTCTTCTTTAAGAAAACAATAATAATACATACCTTTCTCCTTGTCTTCCTCCACTTTTAGGATTGAGCAAGACAAGCAGGGGATGTGTATCCTTTGGTGGAATAATCTGAAATACACAGAACAAGAAAACACTTTTAGAATCACTGAACCATCAAAATCATCTAAACCAGCTCTCTCTCTTCCCCCTCCTCCCTTTCCCCCCCTCTATTTCTCTCCTTTTCATTTTTCTTCCTTTCTCTCCTTTTCTTTATGAATCTTTCCTGTTTCTCCCTTCTCATTGTGGACATGCACAGGGGAGCTTGTTACTGGCTAATTAAACTTTGGCAGTAGCCTCCTGGCAGAGACAAAGTAATAGTGATGTGGGTGGGAAAAGCTGCTATCATTTACTTGACTGACAGGCAAGGCAGGGTGGTATATTCTTTGAGTTTATCTTCAAGACTATGTTCATCGACATCTTCCAAATGAATTATGGGAGGCGCAGGCAAAGGAAACAGAATTACCTTACTGTATTGCTTGACTTGCATTTAAGAACTAAATTCTACAATGCTGTGGCCAGGAAAAGCTAGAGAAGCAGGTAGCAAGGTAACTGCTCACATGCAATACCATTGCTCATCTTTCTTCCAGCAGTTTCCAGTTGAGATACGGCTCAAGCCCCCAGCCGAACCCCTCTTCCTTCCTGACTCTGCTTTGTGGATCTCATTGCTTGTCAACAATTCATCCAAAAGACTGAGCAAAAGTAGAGACAGTGTGGAAAGCCCCATCAGCCCTTCTGCTTTATGACAGATTCTTAGTGAAGCATGCTGGGAGATAAACAAGGAGTACTACAGTAATTAAAGTGAGACTGTCAAGCCATAAGATTTACTTATCCCTCCATCCATGAGCATTGGGACATGAGTTCCAAAGATTTTGTTATGTAATGGTGGGACCAGTCCAGAGAGGAGGACTTTAATATCCACTCTTGTAAGGGCTGTGTTTATGTAGCGAGCATTTCTATGGTGATGGATTGTGGGAAATGGATGGGCATTTTAGGTTTCCACAGTTATAAGAATTAAATTGGAGAAATGGAACATAAATTAGAAAACTGAAACCCACAAGAACATCAAGGACTAATCAAGAATGTAAGCTCCTTGGGGCAGAAACTGACTTTTGCAATCAGAAGTGATGGCCTGAGATTTGAAAAGAATCTTGTTCTTTGTCCCTAACCCTCCACTGTTAGCTTCCCCTTTCTAGAATGTAAGCTCCATGGGAGCAGGGACTGGGTTATGTAATGAAGGGGTGGATATTCATGTTGTGTAATTTCTGTAATATCCAATTAATGAGGAATGGGGGGGGGGAACTTGTGCTTCAGGATAGGAAATAAAATGCTGCCTTTGGAGTTTCAAAGGCACCTAGGCACCCATTCTTGCAAGAATGTAAAATACATTTTGCTGCATTTATTAGTGAATCGGTGGAGTTCTTGGTAAGATATTTTGTTTCTTACAATGATTTATCATTTACAAAATATTTATTATCTGATTTGATATTCACAACCACTTCTGGTAATTAAGTGCCAATTTCCATTTTACAGATGAGGAAACTGAGGTCAAGAGAGGCTAATGGATTTTCCAAGAGCAAGTGTCTACAGCTTATAGAGTTTATAAAGTGGGAGGATAAATGGCAAATAAAAGATTCCAGGCAAATTCCTGTACCTGTAATCCATGTCCATCCATCAAGGAGGGGTGGAATTGTTTAGCCTCCGAGGGAGAAGCCTTAGAGATGAAGCATTTACGCAAATCATTTCCCTCTTCTTTGAACTAGGAGAAGAAGTGGGAAAAAACCAACCATATCTTAGATCAAAGATGGTTAACATAAGGAAACACACTATGGTGGGCTAAGGAACTTTCCAAAAATGTGGACTTCGGCCAACTCAAGCTTATTTCCCTGACCTTTCCCACTGCAAGATGGTACCTTAGTTTGTAGGCTTTGGTTGTGGTCCATGGAGGCAGAGATTGACAAAAAACAAGTGAAAAAGGAAATATTTCCCCAGGAGAATGCTAGATTGTTCAGGTCAATTTTTGTCCTTTTATTCCCAAGCTTCTTTTTCTCCCCTCATCCCCCCTAAATATAAACTCTTCTAGGGTTTATATTTATTTTTATTATCTCAATTTTAAAATTTGCATTCTCACAGTATAGTCCAGTGCCAGGCACTTTGTAGGAACTTAATAAATGCTTATCAAGTACTTGCTATTGAGTCCTTTCAGAGACAAATATCCCAATGCTTTACGCCTGACTATGTGTTTTCCTTTTCTGTCTTTGTTGACTTGTTAATGGACTGGCTAAATAAAGAACATTTTTGGGAAATCAGGAGATTTAAATTCTAATTACTTGGTAATATCATAATAGGCTTAGGGCAGGACAAGGCACATTAGCATCCAGACTTGATAATGAATCCCTGAGTGGTGAGATTTGCTATAAGAAGGCCAGTCATAATGGAGGAACAATGGAAAATGCTGAGCAAGCAACTGTACCGCAGGCTTCTTCACTGGTCTCCTGAAGTGAACCATGGTTTTGTCTGCCTGTGAATATTCTTCCTCAGACATTTCTTCGTAGTCCTTTGTGGAAAGAAAAAAAAAAGCCAGCCAAATCTTAGCATTGGGTTAAATACTGGAGATACAAGGGGCAAAAAAAGAAAGAAAAAAAAAAAGAAAGAATTCCTGCCCTCAAGAAATTTCCATTCTAACAGAGGAGATGACATGAATATATATGATGGGAGTAGAAGAGTTCCTGTGTTGTAATATACTCTCTCTATGCAACAATTCAGTTTTGAGTCCACCCTGATGCAGTTTCATTTACACAAAATAGCCAGTTACATTGATGTATGGGATAAACTGAGTGAAGACTTCTCTTGGGAATATGGCCTTGAGACTTTGTAATAATAAATTGATCTACAGACTAAAAAGCTGCAGGTGTTTGACTATCTTGGATGAACATTCTCCCTCCTATTCCCCCCACCTCTTAATTAGTATTTAAGTACTTTTAAAGGCATTGGTGGCTTTGGGAATTCAGGTAACAGAATTCTCTCATCCAAGAACATCTGTTTGCATATGTTTGTTTGTTTGTTATTAATATTCTTTTGTTTCTGAGATAGACTTCTTTGTTTAGAGAGTAAGCCTGGACTCCCCCAGATAATGGGAGAAAAAGTCAGGGATGGGGAGGAGGAGAAGTTGGGTACTTCTGGTCTATTTAATTTTGTGTTTTGCAGTTTGTGCTTTGCACTCTTCTACTGACACATTGTCTGTTGGGAGTTGCCCTTTCTCATGAGATCGTAATAAATCCCTATCACCTTTTTTTTTTTTTTTTTTTACCTTGGTAAGGGTCTGGGTAAGGGTGATTGTCCCACACAAATCATAATACTTTTAGATCTTAAACAAAACTATTTGCTTAGCAATAAGATCCAAGAATTAACGTCACAGATATTCACATTAAAGTCAGTGCATGAATCCTAAAGTACAACACGTTCTTCATATACATGGGTCACCCTCTCCCACCAATTCACATAGTATCTGTGAGGGAGAAGTGGGACACAGGTATAAAAACCTGTCCAGGAGGTCCATGGGTGAATATAACTCCCAACTCTGCCCTTGTAAACTTGAATGTCTTTTTTTGTATCTCAGGAACTGGCCAAAAAATTTCATGATGGACATAGCTTCTGTGGAACAAATGTTTCATGATCCCTTTAGTTGATTCACACAGTGCTTGACTAACATCTTCTTAGAATAATCTCATCCAAACCATCTGATTTGCTGAGTGAATTCAATGATTCTTTGTGTTCAAGATATTTCTTTACTCAACTGGACTTCTTCTAAAACAACTGTTGTATCCATCACTTCCAGTTTCATATTTAATTGTGCAGGTTGGAAGTCTGTCCTTTTATGCCTCTCTCTCTCTCTCTCTCTCTCTCTCTCTCTCTCTCTCTCTCTCTCTCTCTCTCTTTCAGTTTCTTTATCTGTCTATTTCTGATTTATCTGGGTTCAGACTCTGAATCCTTTAGCTTATGGTTAATAACCAAATTCTCATCTGTCTATAAACAGACACACTATATTAGCTCTCATTTCATAGAACAGTGCTGGGGTACTACAGTTTGTCACATTTAGAATGAACAGTTGTTTTAGAACTCTGATTCAGAATAACTTTTTTCTTAGAGCTCTGAGCAGATTTAGTCTAGCAACAAACTGGTCCAAATGAAAGGGCAGCATATTAAAAATAAGATGATTTATACTTAAAAACAACTTATTTGATCCTAATTCTCATTCTACATCCCTTATCTCTTTCATGGTTAAACTTGGGAGAATGGCCTATACTCAGTGTGCCTATTTTTCCTCAGCCTCCTCAATTTTTTGGAGGCAATTGCCCAGGATCACACAGCTAATAAGTGTCTGAGGCTAGATTTGCCCTCAGGTCCTCTTGACTCTATTGTGCCATCAAAATGCCCTTCCTCTCACTCTTCTAAACTCTCTGCAGTGTGGCTTCCAACATCATCATTCAAATGGAAGTGCTTTCTCCAAAGTCACCAATGGTTTCTTAATTGTCAAATCTAATGGTTTTTTTCTCAATTCTGTCCTCTGAGGCACCTCTGCACTCTGAATGTCAAAGGTGTTGAGGCTACTGACCACCTCCTTCTGGACACTTTCTCCTCCATGTCTTAGTGACTTTGCTCTCGCCTAGTTTCCCTCCTGTCTGCTCCTTCTCATTTCATTTGTTGTTTAGGTCACATCCACTAACCTTGGGTATTCTTCAGGCTCTGTTGTGTATCACCTTCTCTTTCCATTCTATACAGTTTTACTTGGTTATGTCATCAACTCCTGTGAGAGGATTTCCACATCCATGCATCCAGCCAGAATCTCTCTGCTGAACTCTAGTCTTGAATCACGACCTTTCTTGGACATCTCGAACTAGACATCTCCTCTCCTCTCCTCTCCTCTCTTCTCCTCTCTTCTTGTCTCCTCTCTCCTCTCTCTTTTTCTGTCTCTTCCTTTCCCCCTTTTATTTCTGTCTCTCTCTCCTTCCCCCCTCTCCCTTCCTTCTCTACTGTTTCCTCTTCTTCTTTTCTTTTCACCTGTTTGTCCATCTGTCTGTCTGTTTCTCTCTTTCTCTCTCACACACCCAACTCTTTCTATTTGCCTTTCAACCTTTCACTCAGTCTTTGCATAAAGACTTCAGGTAAGGGGGAAGGAGTCATTGCACTTTGGGAAAACACTGATTCTTCACAGGTTTTCTGGACATCAAAGCCTGGAGCTACTTTGTGACATTTCCACTGAGTGTTCCTATATCTGCCCTCTTGGGCCCATCAAAGTGAGTAAACAGCCTCCCTTCATATTTAGGGAGACCGCTACAAGGCCCCTTCTAATTTACTCTTCTCTCCTCTAAGCCCATTCTGCTCCTTCATGTGCTTCCAAGGAGTCTTGAGTTGTGTCAACTCACTTTCCCCCCTTCCCCCATTGTTCTCCTGTTAGTCAAAGTCCTTGCTTAAACATGGCATGCCAATAGAATCCAATATTCCCAGATGTGGTCTGGGGGGGGGGCAGACAGCAGATCTACCATCCCCCTCTTTCAAAATGCCATCCCCCTTTAAGGCAACCCAGACCTATATGAGGCAGAACAACAAAGTTTTATCTTGGGCAAGAATCTAATCCCAGATTCAAGTTCTGTAGGTAAAAATGGCTGTGTGATCCTGGTCAAATCATTTAACCTCTGCCCCAGTTTCTGAAATTATAAAATAGAAACAATAATAACACGACTTACAAGGGGGTTATGAGAATCAAATGATTTGTAAAGTAGCAGAGTGCTTAGCACATAGTAAGTATTTCATGTTTTTTCTTCTCACTTAACCCCACAGTACTCCAGGAAACAAACTCTCTAAGAATATAAGTTGCAGAATTGGTGCTGATTTTTATGGGTGGAGGGCATTTCCTCCCTGGGAGTCCCTCACACCAATAAGATCCCAGGTCTGCTACTCCCAAGAGCGTTTAAAGCTTTTCTGCTTGTCCTGCAACATTGCTGACTTCTATTGCTCTTGTGGCCCAGTGAGGGAAAATCTTCAGCCCTTTTGGGAAAACACAAGCAAGTTGGGAAGCCTAAGTACTAGGGATACTGCTCTCTCCTCGAGAGAGGGCCGAGCTTTGTGATGAGCTCCTGGGTGGGGTCGGGAGATAGCACTAAGTGGGTGAATGAACTGAAAACAGAATTACCTCATATTCATCTTCTTCTGTGGTAGATGTTTCTGTTTGTAGATCACTTAGGGAATACTCAGGCGTACTCAGAGAGAGTCTGGTGGACCCGCTCATAATACTGCTTTTCTTTCTCTTTGAGGAAAGAAAAGAAAAAGTCAATAACATTAGCAATGAAATCAAATAAAAAGGGATTCCCTTGGACATGTATTTACTTAGAAAATCACAAATGAACTTTACCTCTGTTCTATTGTATTGTTATTTATTTTGCTAAAAGTTTATATAGTTTACATATATATACATATTATATATAATTTATACTTATATATCTGTATTAGAAGTGAAGGCCCATGGGCTTGAGTTTGATACTACTCTTCCTTGACTACAAATCCTTAATTTAAATGAAAGAGCAGGGGAGGGAGAGGAGAAAGAGAGAGAAGAGAGACACAGAGAAACAGAGAGAGAGAGAGAGCGAGAGAGAGAGCGAGAGAGAGAGAGAGAGAGAGAGAGAGAGAGAGAGAGAGAGAGAGACAGAGACAGAGAGAGCGAGAGAGAGAGAGAGAGAGAGAGAGAGAGAGAGAGACAGAGAGACAGAGAGACAGAGAGAGAGAGAGACAGAGAGACAGAGAGGAAAGAGCTATCTATGATGTAATCAGGAAGAAAAGAAAAAGAAGAGGAGAAGAAGGAGGAGGAGGAGAAAGAGAGCAGAAGGATAAAGGAAGAAGAAGGGAGACCAATGCAGGATCAGAGACCTAGACCTAGAAAGAACCATAGAACTTAAATCTAGTGTAACATTTCATAAAGAGGAAGCCAGCCTAAGGTCCAGGGAGCCAGGGTAAGTTTTCTAAGGTCCCAAGGCTAATAAGTGACTAAGGTAAGATTTGAACAAGGTCTTCTGACCCCAGAAGTTCTTTCCACTTTACCATGTTGTAATTTAAAGGAGGTCTAAAGGGACTTATCTAGGAGCTCTTAAGGCTGTTATGCTTGTTGTTGCTTTAATTTGAAGACACTGACTATGGATCATTCGGGACAGATACTGATGAACAAGAAGGGGGAAATGTCTGGGAAACAAAATGTTACAGAACCAGAAGATATTGCAAAAACAACAGTACCCTTGATTTATGCAAATCCATGCTTATGGAACTGTCACGACCATGGGCATCAAGTTCATTGGCCTTTTCCCTCAAAGCGGCTTCTTTCTTTAAAAAGAGAATATAAAAAGACAATAACATTAGTAACAAACTCAAATAAACAGGGATTCATCTGGCCCCACATTTACTCAGAAAGCCACAAATAAACATCATGGAAGTTCTATTATATATTTAAATTTTTTTAAAAATTCCATTTATATTTTGATCTGTACTGGGAGTAAAGGCTAACAGGCTTGAGTTTGACACATTTTTTCCTAAACTATACACATTTCATTCAAATGAAAGAACAGAAGAGAGAAGGGGAGAGAGAGGCAGACAGACAGAGACAGAAATGGAGACAGAGACAAAGAGAGAAACACAAAGAGAGACATATGGACAGACAAAGTGAGAGAGAAACAAAGGGAGAGACAGACCAAAACAGAGAAACAGAAACAGAGAGATAGAGGCAAAGAGAGAGACACAGAGACAAAGAGAGAGAAATAGAGAAGAAGAGAAAGAAAGAGAAACAGAGGTAGAGACAGAGAAAAAGAAAGACAGTCTATGATGCAATCAAGAATTCTCCAAAGCAGGATCATAGACTGAAAAGCTGGAAGGGACTTAAGAACCCAATCTAGTTGGATTATAAGGGGGGGGGAGCAGATGGAGGTTCTGGGAGCTAAAGTAAACTTTCCAAGGTCGCACAGCTAGTAAGTGACTGCGATTCTGCTTTGCTCACAGAGCACAGTGCCTTTGCTGATAAGGGCATGTTATCTGAGTGATCCTGTGCCAGAGCTTCTCATGTCCCCTAATCAACTCCAAATTTCTTCTGAGAGACCTTGACAATGTCCTGACATTGCTGCTGCTGCTCTTTGTGAGCACTTGCCTTATAGGACTTCTCTGTAAAAAATAGTCTTTTAGGCAAGCATACATTTGGCCTTCAAATAACACACCAACATATTGGAGTTGAGCTTTCTGCAGCAGAGTTGGAACACTTGGCAGTTCTGCTCAGGAAAGGACATCAGTGTCCTGGTACCTTGTCCTGCCAGGTGATCTTCAAAATCTTCCTAAGACAATTCAAATGGAAGTGATTCAGTTTCCAGCATGGCGCTGATACGCTGTCCAAGTTTCACCATCATAGACCAATGAAAACAGCACAATGGCTCTGTAGTCCATCAGTTTGGTAGACAACCTAATACTTCTCTCTCAAAGCTTTCCAAACACTGAGCTATTTTTGGCAATGCAAGTGTCAAGCTCATTATCTGGGTGGACATCCCTGGCAAGTATATTACCAAGGTAAATGAACTTTCCACAACACTGAATATTTCTCCCTCTGCTGCTATCAATGGTTCTACATATGATTGTTTGCTGGTGGAGAATCTGTGTTAGGCCAAAATTAGCACAAGTAGCAGAAAATCTATCCATATTCTGGTGCATCTCAGCCTCAGAGAATGCATTGAGTGTGCAATCAAATTTGAACAAAAAGTTACATTCTCCTCTCCTTCCAGTGCTGACTTGTAGCCTTTCAAGTTAAATAATTTGCTGTCGGTGTAGTGGTTGATCTTGATACCATTTTTTTTTCATCCTTATTGAAGGTATCTGACAACATTGCTGAGAACATTATGTTAAAAAGCATAAGAACAAGCATGCAGCTTCATTGCGCTGATGCTTGGGAAAATGCAAAAGCATATCATAAATTTTTAAAATGACAATTATAAAACTTCTAATAAAATGTCAATATAACAACCTTAGTAGCGATTTACAATTAAATTCAGTGCATAACTTCTTAACAATTTTTAATTTTTCTGTTCACATCTACTTTCTTTGTCCTGTCATTTTTCCCCAATAATTTATTTTTTCACGTACACGTAAAGATAGTCTTCAATATTCATTCTTGTGTTCTACTTTATGTTCTAAATTTTTCTCACTCTCATCTCTCCCCTCCCCAAGAGAGCAAGTAATCTGATATAGCTTATTATGTGCAATTCTCCTAAACATATTTTCCTATTTGCCATATGTGCAAGAAAAATCAGATCAAAAGGGGAAAAAACCACCAGAAAGAAGAAAACAAACAATAAAAAGTGAAAATAGAATACTTTGATTCACATTCAATCTCTATAGTTTTCTCTCAGAATGTTCTTAGTATTTTCCATCCCAAGTCTATTGAAATTGCCTTGAATTACTACATTGTTGAGAAAGGCCAAGTTCATCACAGTTGATCATCACATAATACTGCTTGCTGATACTGTGTACAATGTTCTCCTGGTTCTGCTCCCTTCACTTAGTATCAGTTCAGGTAGGTCTTTCTAGGCTTTTCTGAAATCACAGGCAACTAAATTTTGCCATGATTTTCCACAAGTCCTCTTAAATGACAGTATTAAAGACATCTTCACTCCAAATATTCATATGGACTTCTCTGTAATTTGTGCTCAATCTGTGATAGTCTTCTGAGCTCATATTGGTTTGATCAGCCACAGTTGGACATGACACACTGTGTTGTCATTTTGTGATGTCATTTTGAACCTCTTTGAGAATGAAAGACAATAGCCAGTAGGTGACCAAGGTAACGTTTGAACCAGATCTTTTGGCCCCAGTAGTTCTTTCCACTACGCCATGTTGTAAATTAGAGATCTAAAGAAACTTATCCAGGGACTCTAAGGATGTTAAAGGGGACCTCAATTTAATTTGAAGACACTAACTATAAATTATTTGGAAGAGACATTGATGAATAAAAAGGGAAACATGCCTGGGAAACCAAATGTTACAAAAATATAGCCATAAACTTGGGAACCATCAGTTTTATGGACTTACACTCTCAATAACATGCTCAAGTTTTTTGAGATCAGAGATTCTGATTATTCTTATTCTTTTTATTTGTTTACCACGTTAGTATACTAAGCATAGTGCCTGATATAACTGGTGCTTAATAAATGCTTGTTCCTTTCCAATTTTTTTAAATCCCAGAATGCCCTAGGAAACAAATTCTCTATAGAATAGGTATTGGACTAAGGGCATTTCTTCCATCCTTCATAAGAAGGGAGCAGCATGACGTCCAGATAGCCAAGGTAAGTTTTTCCAAGGTCACACAGCTAAGAAGTGACCAAGATAAGACTTGAACCAGATCTTCTCCCCAGAAGTTCTTTCTATGGTACTATGTTGTGAATTAAGGAAGATCTAAAGGGATTTATTCAGGAAATCTTAAGGCCGTTATGCTTGTTAACACTCATACTGATAAAATCACATATCTGGTACCATCCTGAGAGCCTATAAGCTTTTCTGCATGCTCTGAAACACTGTTGACTTATGTCTGTCTCTGTCTCTCTCTGTCTTTCTGTGTGTCTTTATCTCCATGTCTTTCTGTCTGTCTGTCTCTCTCATCCAAGGTTACGTTTGCCTTCTGAGCTGTCAATGGAAGAGCAAAATCATCAACATTCTTGGGAAAACACAAGCAGACTTGGGAGACCTAAGCACTAGAGATGCTGCCATCTCCCAATGGGACCAGGTCAGGGATCTGAGGAATATCTTATCATTGAGTTCTGTGAATAAATTCTTGGATCAGGATTTGGAAATTCTACAAAATTAAAAACAGAAGATTTTGTAAAAACTATGATACCTCTAATTCCAGTTTTATGGCATCTGCAAGTCCAGGAACATTCGCTAGCAAAGTGAACAATTCATTATCATAGTCTTCCTTTTCCTTTGAAGAAAGAAAATAAAAAGTCAATAATATTAGTAACATACTCAAACAAAAAGAGATTCCTTTGGCAATGCATTTATTCAGAAACCCACAAATGAACATTATCGATATTCTGCTATGTTTTAAAGATGATAAAAATTTCTCATATTTTAATCTGTACTGGCAGTGCAGGAATATAGGTTTGAGTTTGATTCAAACTCTTAGACTTTTCCTAGACTACAAATATTTAATTCAGATGAAAGGAAAAGAAGGAGGGAGGGAGGGAGGGAGGGAGGGAGAGAGAGAAAGAGAGAGAGAGAGAGAGAGAGAGAGAGAGAGAGAGAGAGAGAGAGAGAGAGAGAGAGAGAGAGAGAAGAGGAGGGGAGGGGAGGGGAGGGGAGGGGAGGGGAGGGGAGGGGAGGGGAGGGGAGGGGAGGGGAGGGGAGGGGAGAGAGCCTAAGATGTAATGAGGAACTCAGGAACTTTCCAATTCATGATCACAAACTTAGAGCTGGAAAGAACTTTAGAACTTTGTCTAGTCTAACATCCTTCCTTCCTTCCTTCCTTCCTTCCTTCCTTCCTTCCTTCCTTCCTTCCTTCCTTCCTTCCTTCCTTCCTTCCTTCCTTCCTTCCTTCCTTCCTTCCTTCCTTCCTTTCTTTCTCTTTCTTTCTTTCTCTCTCTCTCTTTCTTCTTCTTCTTCTTCTTTTAAAAATAATAGCCTTTTATTTTCAAAAAATATTCAAAGATAGTTTTCAGATTTTTTTCTCCTGCTCCTAGATGGCAAGTGATCCAATATATGTTAAACATGTGCAATTCTTCTATACATATTTCCACAATTATTGTGAGGCACAAGAAAAATCAGATCAAAAAGGGGAAAAATTAAGAAAGAAAACAAAATACAAGCAAACAACATCAAAAAAGTGAAAATATGATGTTGTGATCCACACTCAGTCCCTACAGTTTTCTCTCTGGGTGCATATGGCTCTCTTCAGACGATTCTATTCTCTCTCTCTCTCTCTCTCTCTCTCTCTCTCTCTCTCTCTCTCTCTCTCTCTCTGTGTGTGTGTGTGTATCCCAGGTACTAAGTACGGTGCCTGACACAGCAGTTATTTAATAAATGCTTGTTCTAAATTTCATATGAAGAAATTAAAGCCATTTTGAGTCATATAAAATGCTCTAAACCATTATTGATTATAGCAATATAAAGTAAGACTACTTTGAGGTACCATTTCACACATCTCAGATTGGAAGATGACAGGATGATAAATGTCGGGACATGGGAAAACAGGAACACTAATGCATTATTGATAGAGTTGTAAAACTAACCATTCTGGACAGCAATTTGGAAATATGCTCTAAGAGCTATCAAAGTGTACATGCCCTTTGATTCAGCAGTCTATGTAACAAAGAGATCATAAAAGAGGGGAAAACACTCATATGTGCAAAAATATTTGTAGCAGCCCTTTTTGTAGTGACAAGGAACTAGAAATTGAATAGATGCCCACTTGGTGAGAAATGGCTGAATAAGTTATGCTATATGAATGTAAGGCAATATTATTGCTCTATAAGAAATGATGAGCAGAGTGATTTCAGAAAAGCTGGGAAAGACTTAGATAAATGATCTGAGAGAAGTGAGAATACTGTCCACAGTAACAACAAGACTATGGGATGATTAACTGTGATAGATTTGGCTCTTCTCAACAATGTGGTGATACAAGGCATTTCCAATAGATTTGGGATGGAAAATGCCACCCACATCTAGAGAGAACTATGGAGACTGAATGTGGATCAAAGCATAGTATTTTTACCTTTTTTTGTTTACTTTTTTCTTTCTCATGTGTTTTTTTTTTTTTTTTTTCTTTTGGTCTGATTTTTCTTGTATCTTGGGGAGGAGGAAGGTAAGGGAGGGAGGGAGACATAAAAGTCTTACAAAAATAAATGTTGAAAACTATCTTTGGGATAGCTAGTTGGCGCAATAGATAGAGTACCAGCCCTAAAGTTAGGAGGATCTGAATTCAAATCTGACCTCAGACACTTAACACTTTCTAGTTGTGTGATCCTGAGTAAGTCACTTAACCCCAATTGCCTCAGGAAAAAAAAAAAAAAATATATATATATATAAAATTTTTAAAAAAACTATCTTTACACATTTTGGGAAAAGTAAAATACTGTTGAAAAAAATAAATGAAATATTTTGTGCCCGGGCATGGGCACCATTCATTAATGGTAATAAATTAATGAACTAAATGCGTATTCCTTTTTAATTCCACATTACTTTAGAGTGCCCCAGGAAACTAACTTTTTGAGAATAACAGCAGCAGAATAGGTATAGATTTTGGAGGGTGGAGGGCATTTCCTTATTGGGAGTTCCTGCCATTAATAGGATCATAGTCTTTTACCATTCTGAGCGCCTATTAGCTTTTCTGCTTGCCCTGAATAATGCTGACTCATGTTTCCCTCTCTGCAGCCCAGGATTTTATATATTTTCTGAGCTATCAATGGGAAGGCTAAATTATCAGCATTCTTGGGAAAACACAAGTACTTTGGAAGGCCTAAGCACTATAAATTCTGCCATCTCCCAGTGGAACCAGATCAAGGATTTTAGGGTTTGGAAAAAAACAACTGGTGAATGAATTAAAAACAGAAGATTTTGCAAAAACAATAATACCTGTAATTTCTGTATGTCCATTTTTATGACTTTCACAAGGCTAGGAACATCCACAAATAAGTTGATCAATTCATTATCAAAGGCTTTCTTCTCCTTTGAAAAAAGAAAACAAAAAGTCAATAACATTAGCAACAAACCTGAAGAAGAAGGGATTTCTTTGGTTACATGTTTGCTTAGAAAACCACAAATAAACCTAGTTGTTCTACTATGTTTCACATTTTTTTTTTGGTTTTTAAAAAAATTAGTATTTTATTTTCCCCAGTTGCATATAAAACAATTTCTAACATTTATTTTTAAACTTTCAGTTCCATATTCTTTTTTTTCCTCCTACTTTGCCCTTTCCTCCATTGAGAATTCAAGCAATTAATATAGTTTGTGTAGTCATGCAAAACATTTTCATAATAGTCATAGTGTGAAAGAATAACACAGACCAAAAAAAACCCTTCAAAAATAAAGTTTATTCTTCAATCTGCATTCAGACACCATCAATTCTTTGTATGTGTGAGAGGATAGTAGTTTTCATCATTAAGTCCTTCAGAGTTGTCTTGGATTATTATATTGCCAACAATGGTTGTGTCATTCATAGCTGATCACCTTATAATACTTCTGTTTCTTTTTATACATTTCACTTTACATCGGCCATAAAAATCCTTCCAGGTTTTTCTGAGAGCATCCTGTTCATCATTTCTTATGGCACAATACCATTCCATCATAATTACATACAACATTTTATTCAGTCATCCTCCAATTGATGGACATCTCCTAAGTTTCCACTTCTTTGCTCCCAAAAAAGAGCTTCTATAAATATATATTTTTTGGTACAATAGGTCCTCTTCTTTTTTTTTTTTTTTAAATCTCTTTTGGGATACAGACCTAGTAGTGGTATATGTGGTTTTATAGCCCTTTTGGATATAGTTCCAAATTGCTCTGCAGAATAGTTATCAGTTCAAAACTCTATCAACAATGCATTAATGTCTCTTTTCCCCACACCCCCTAGCATTTGTCATTTTTCTTTTAGTTCTATTAGCCACTCTAATAGATAGGTGGTGACACTTCAGAATTGTTTTGTTTTTTCTAATCAATAGTAAGTTAGATCATTTTTTCATATGTCTATAGATAGCTATGATTACTTCAACTGAAAACTGTTCTTTTTCTTTTCTTTTTTTCCCCCCAAATTTATTTTATTTAAAGAAATAGAATAAGAAAAAAGAAAAACAGAAAAGGAATACAAAACAAAATAGGACATTGTCATGTGTCCAGAAGAACATCAGGGAGATTTCAAAATATGTAACAACAAATGTCGGTTCAATAAAGTATATATCTATTAGTAGAAGAAATTATATTCATGAGTGTCCATCTTTTCTTTACTTCCTTGTAAATTGTTCTTTGGTTTTCTGCTACATACTTTATTCTTTTTCCCCCTTTCATCCCATCCCACCCCCAAGCAGGCTATAGTTAAGAAAGGATATATTTATACATAGATATGTGCATATATACATACTCATACATACACATATACAACCTCACACACATATAACACACAGACATATCTTTACTATCCCTGCTGACCAAACTTTGCTTTAATCCTACTCCTTCACTTGCCTTGCTATTAATCTCTCCCCATCCTATATCCCTCCCTTGTCTTCATCCCTCACCCTTTGCTTCCCTGTCTGCCAATCCCTTCCCCCTTATTTCTTTATAAAATTTGGAGGGTGCTGAACCCTTCATATTATATATGTAGTGTGGTAGATTAAACCCATTCCTGATGTGAGTAGGTTTTCAGAACAATGAGCCCTCCCCCCCTCCCTGCCAATGTCTTTATGTCTCTTCTTCCTTTGTGTCTCATTTATATAGCATGATTACTATTTTTACCTTAACTCTGCCCCAATTTTTTTGAGCTGCCCTATTTCTGATGTCAATCTTAAACATATGCTATACATTTCCCATGTAAAAAAAAAAATTAAATAATTTATCCCTGTTGGGGCAGCTAGGGGGAGCAGTGGATAGAGCACCAGCCCTGAATTCAGGAGGACCCGAGTTCAAATCTAGTTTCAGACACTTAATACTTCCTAGCTGTGTGACCCTGGGCAAGTCACTTAACCCCAGCCTCAAAAAATAATAATAATAATAATAATAATAATAATTTATCCATGTTGAGTTCCTTGAAATTGCTTTTTGCTATTGGTTCTTATATGTTAAATTTTCTATTAATTTCAGGTTGGTTGATAGAAAGTTCTGAAAATCTGCAAGTTCATCTAATGTCCATTTTTCTTGTTCAATATTATAGTTTTGCTGGATATGATATTTTTGGCCACAGGCCTAGTTCTTTTGATTGTTGATAGAGATGATTTCAGGACTTGTGGTTGCTGATAAAATCCTGTACAATTTTGTAGCTCTAGCATTGGTTTTTTTAGAATTAGAATTTTTTTTCTTGTTTCTTGCAAAATATTCTTTTTGATCTGGAGTTTTAAAAGTTTGGCAATAATGTTCCTATGTGTTTTCCATGAAGGATGATCTTGTTGAAGTGGTGAACAGTGGATTTTTCCTATTTCTACTTTCCCCTATCACTCCATGACAATTTTCTTGGATTATTTCTTGCATTATTGTCAAGGTCCTTTTTTTTTGGTCACAACTTTCAGGAAGTCTAATTATTCTTATATTTTCTCTTCTTGATCTGTTCTCCAGATCTGTTGTTTTTCTTATAAGATGTTTCACATACTGTTCTATTTTTTCATTCTTTATAATTTCTTTTGTTATTTCTTGGTCTCTCCTACCTTCATTGGCTTCCTTTTACTCAATTCTAATTTTCAAAGACTTATTTTTGTCTTTAAGACTCTGTATCTCCTTTTCTAGTTGGTTAACTTTTTTTGTGATCTTGTTTTTCTTGAATGGTTTTTATTTTTATTTCTTTTTAGTTTTTTTCCTCAATATCTCTCATTTGACTTCTAAATTCTTTTTTGAGTTCTTCAATAAATTATCTCTGGGTAGGGAGCCATTTTACATTACTCTTTGGGATGAAAACTTTTATTTTTTTACTTCATTCTCCTCCTCTGAAGATGAAACTTGGTCTTTCCTGTTCCCATAGTATGTTTCTTCTTTGCTGGCTCATTTTGTTTTTTTAATAAGAATATTAATATAAGCACCTCTAATCCTGGGGTGGAGGGGATGGTGTCTCTGGTTTCATTTACTTCAATTCTCTCCTTTGATCAGGAACCCCAAACCAAGGGATCTCCCCCTCCATCAAGTGCCCATAATCAATGGCATCCCTGCCCCACTTCCTCGGCACTCATGGGTATGCTGGTTCCTTCTTGCCCGGCCAAATTCAGTCTTCCTAGACTCAAGACTCATATTCCAAAGCAGTCCTGTAGATGAAAGTTTCTGTGGTTCCTTATGAGGCTCCAACCACACTCAGCTCTCTCCAGACTCCCCCCTTGGTATTTCTGTGGAGCTATCCCTGAGATGTTTGCACTTCACGGGGATTAATCCTGGCTTTGGGTCTTCTTCTCAGGTTGTATCAGGAAGACCCCTGTTCTACCTCAAGTCCTCTTGATTTTTCACCAGTCTATGTTTGCCATAAGGTGCAAATTTGTTATATTTGTGGCAGAAATTGGGAGACCTTGAAATTTACCAACCTACTCTGCCATCTTCCCAGAATCCTTGTGTTCTTACTTTTTGATCATTCATCAGCTGAGGAATGGCTCTTATTTTTATAAATTTGACCCATTTTTCTACATTTGAGAGATGAGGCCTTTATTAGAGAAATGCTTCAAAAATTTTTTTCACAATTATTTTTGCTAACTGCATTTCCCCCTTTTATCTTATTCTCTCTCCTTTTGCCATGCACTTCCTCAAAATGTTTTCTTCTGACTGCCCCCCCAAGTTGCCCTTCCTTCTATCACCCCCTATCCAATCTTCTTCCCATCCACTATCCTGTAGGATAAGATAGATTTCTATATTCAGTTGAGTGTGCATGTTATTTCTTCTTTGATCCATCAGTAAGGTTTGCTTACTCCCCTTTACTTTCCCCTTTCCCCTCCACTGTAAAAGTTTTTAATTGCTTCTTTTATGTTTGATAATGTACTTCATTCTATCTCTTCCTTTCTCTTTCTCCAAGTACATTCCTCTCTTACCTTTTAATTTAATTTTTTAGATATCACTACTTCACATTTAACTAACACCTGTACCCCCACTTCTGTATGTATATATGTTAATAATCTTTTTAATTTCCCTGATAATGATAACATTTTTGTGAGTTACAAGTATCTTCTTCCCATGTAGGAATGCAAAAAGGCCACCCTCATTAAGTTCTTTCTGATTTCCCTTTCCTGTTTACCTTTATTTATTTTTCTAGAGTCTTATATTTGAAAGTTAAGTTTTCTATTCAGCTCTGGTCTTTTCATTAAGAATGCTTGAAAATCCTTTATTTCATTGAATATCTATTTATTCCCCTGAAAGATTATACTCATTTTTTTTCTGGGTAGGTCATTCTTGGTTGTAAGTCTAGCTCCTTTGCCCTCTGGAATATCAGATTCCAAATCTTCTGATCCTTTATTGTAGAAGTTGTTAAATCTTGTGTTATTATGATTGAGGCTCCCTGATCCATGAATTGTTTCTTTCTGGCTGTTTGCAATATTATCTTTTTGACTGGGAGTTCTGGAATTAAGCTATAACATTGTTGGGAGTTTTCATTTTGGGATCTCTTTCAGGAGATCATTGGCAGATTCTTTTAATTTTTATTTTACCTTCGGGTTCTAAGATATCAGGGCAGTTTTCCTCGACAATTTCTTGAAAAATTACTTTTTTTTTTTTTAAATCATGGCTTTCAGGTAATCTTATAGTTTTTTTTAAATAATAGTTTTTATCTACCAGATATGGGTAACTTTACAACATTGACAATTGCCAAACCTTTTGTTCTAATTTTTCCCCTCCTTCCCCCCCTTCCCCCCAGATGGCAGGTTGACCAATACATGTTAAATATGTTATAGTATAAATTAAATAAAATATATGTATACATGTCCAAACTGTTGTTTTGCTGTACAAAAAGAATCAGACTTTGAAATGGTGTACAATTAGCCTGTGACGGAAATCCAAAATGCAGGCGGACAAAAATAGAGGGATTGGGAATTCTATTTAGTGGTTCATAGTCATCTCCCAGAGTTCTTTCGCTGGGTGTAGCTGGTTCAGTTCATTACTGCTCTTTTGGAACTGTTGAAAATGGCCACGTCCATCAGAAATAATCATCATATAGTATTGTTGTTGAAGTATAAAATGATCTCCTGGTCCTACTCATTTCACTCAGAATTAGTTCCTGTCAGTCTCTCCAGGCCTTTCTGAAATCATCCTGTTGGTCATTTCTTACAGAACAATAATATTCCATAATATTCATATATCACAATTTATTCAGCCTTCTCCAATTGATGGGCATCCACTTAGTTTCCAGTTTCTGGCCAATACAAAGAGGGCTGCCACAAACATTCTTGCACATACAGGTCCCTTACCCTTCTTTAAAATCTCTTTGGGATATAAGCCCAGTAGTAACACTGCTGGATCAAAGGGTATGCACAGTTTGATAAGTTTTTGAGCATAGTTCCAAATTGCTCTCCAGAATGGCTGAATGTATTCACAATGCCACCAACAATGTATCAGTGTCTCTGTTTTAGTCTTATAGTTTTAAAATCATGTCTCCTGAATCTATTTTCCAGTTCAGTTGTTTTTTCAATGAGATATTTCACATGGTAATCTTTTTTGAAAAATTCTTTTGATTTCATTTTATTGTTTCTTTGTTTTTCATAGTCATTAGCTTCTATTTTCTTAATTCTAATTTTTAAGGAATTATTTTCTTCAGTGAACTTTTGAACCTCCTTTTCCATTTGTCCAATTCTACTTTTAAAGGAGTTGTTTTCTTCATTGAATTTTTTTAAGCATTTATTTTTTTATTTAATTTTTACAAAAATTTTATGTATAGGTAATTTTCCAGCATTGACAATTGCAAAACCTTTTGTTTCAACTTTCCCCCTCCTTCCCCCCACCTCTTCCCCTAGATGGCAGGTTGACCAATACATGTTAAATCTTAACCAATACATGTTAAATCTTCAGTGATTTTTTCCCTCATTTTCCCCCATCTATGATTTTTAAGGGATTCTTTCTCCTCATTGGCTTTTTTCTTTTACCATATAGGCTAGACAGTTTTTTTTAAAGGTATTGTTGTCTTCTTCTTGTTCTTCTTGTTCTTGTTCTTGTTCTTGTTCTTGTTCTTGTTCTTGTTCTTGTTCTTGTTCTTGTTCTTGTTCTTCTTGTTCTTGTTCTTCTTGTTCTTGTTCTTCTTCTTTTGGTATATCCTTAATTAAGCTGTTGATTCATTTTTCATGATTTTTTTGCATTGCTCTCATTTCTCTTTATAATTTTTTCTTTTTTTTCTCTTGATTTTCAAAATCTTTTTTGAGCTCTTCCATGGTCTGAGACTTTCATTTTTTTTTGGAGACTTTGGATGTAGGAGCTTTGACTTTATTATCTTCTGTGTTCTTTGACTTTCCTTGTCACCATAGTAATTTTATATAGTTAGAATCTTTGTTTGTTTGCTTGCTTGCTTATTTCCCCAGACTTAGAGACTTTTTAAACTTTTTATTAAAGTAGGGCTCTGTTTCCAGGGTCCCAAACTTTAGGGGTTTTGTGTGGCTGTTTTCAGAGAAACTTTTAGTGACTTGTAAGGTTTTAGTTCTTCCAAGGTGGTATGATTTCCTGGTCTGTGCTCTGGTCTGTGAGTGACCACAAGCACTCTGCTCTGCACTGTAACTGTGAGAGGGTTCCAGTTCAATTATGGCTGCAGACTCTGATGTGTTAGTACTCCAGTTCACCCTGGGATTGCCACCCAGGACTGTAACTGGGATCCACATATAAGCAAATACAGAGTCCTGTCTAAGACTAGCCAAGACCCTTGTAATGCTCCATATATGTATTTGTTCTAACCCCTTACCATCTGATTTTATTTTTAAATTTTCTTAAAATTTTCCAATTTATATTTTAATCTTTACTTGGGGTGGAGGTCTGTGGACTTGAGTTTGACACTTCTTTTCCTAGACTACAAATATTTAATTGAGATGGGAGAACAGGAGGGAGACAAAGGAGAGAGGGAGGGAATGAGAGACAGAGAAAGGAAGGGGGGAGAAACAGACAGACAAGACATCAGAATGCTACAAAACTAGAAGATTTTGCAAAAACAACAGTACCTTTAATTTTTGTATATCCATGCTTATAGAATCGCTATCTTCAAAATCACTATTGGGAAATTCCAGTTTTCTCAATTCACTTAAGAAGCTTTTCTCCTTTAAAAAGAGAAAATAAAAAAGTAAATAACATTAATAACAAACTAAATAAAGAGGGATTCCTCTGGCCACACATTTACTCAGAAATCCACAAATGAACTTTATAATTTTTTGACTATGGACCATTTGGGATAGACATTGATGAACAAAAAGGGGGAAATGCTGGGGAAATAAAATGCTACAAAAGATTTTGCAAAAACAACAATACCTTTGATGTTTGCATATCCATGCCTATGGAACTCTCACCCCCATGAACACCAGCAAATTTGTCAGTCAGTCCATTATCGGGGGCTTTAGAACTCTTTGAAAAGAGAATATAATATTAGTAACAAATTCAAATAAAGAGGGATTCCTCTGGCTATACATTTACTCAGAAAACCATAAATGAACATTATAGATTTTATACTGTATTTTAAAATTTTTGTTAAAAACTTCACATTTACTTTTTAATCTGCATTGGGAGCAAAGACAAATGGGCTTGAACTGGATGCATCTTTTCCTAGACTACCAATGCTTAAGATGAATTTGAAAGAACAGGACACACACACACACACATACACACACACACACGGAGGGGGGAGAGAGACAGAGACAGAGAGACACACAGAGAGAGAGCCTATGGTGTAATCAGGAACTTTCCAATGCAGAATCAGAGACCTACAGCTGGAAAGGACCTCAGAATCAGTCTAGTCTAATAATATCCCTCATTTCATAAAGAGGGAGCAGGTTGAGGTTCAGAGAGCCAGGATAAGTTTTCTAAAGTCACCAAGCTAGTAAGTGACCAAGGTAAGTTTTAAATTAGGTCTTCTAACCCTAGAAGTTCTTTCCACTTTACCATGTTGTGAATTAAAGGAGTTCTAAAGGGATTCTTAAGGCTGTCTCATTTTAATTTGTAGACTATGAATCCTATCAAAGAGACATTAATGAACAAAAAGAAGGAAATGCCTGGGAAGCAGGATGCTACCAAACCAGAAGATTTTGTAAAAACAACAGTACTCACTTCACAATTCTCAGATTTGCTAAGATGACAGGAAAAGATAATGATAAATGTTGGATGTAGGAGAATTGGGACACTAATACATTGTTGGTGGAATTGTGAACTGATCCAACAATTCTGGAGAACAATTTAAAACTATACCCAAAGGGTTAGCAAACTGTGCATACTCTTTGATCCAGCAGTGTCTCTATTGGGCCTGTATCCCAAAGAGATCATGAAAAAGGAAAAGGACCCACAGGTGCAAAAATGTTTGTAGCAGCCCTTTTTATTGTGGCAAGGAATTGGAAATTGAATAGATGCCCATTAGTTGGGGAATGGCTGAATAAGTGATAGTCTATGAATATTGTGGAATAATATTATTGTTCTGTAAGAAATGACCAGCAAGATGATTTCAGACAGGCCTGCAGAGACTTACATGAACTGATGCTGAGTGAAGTGTGTAGAACCAAGAGAACACTGCACACAGCAACAAGATTATGTGATGATCAACTGGGATGGACTTGGCTCTTTTCAACAAGGAAGTGATTCAGAGCTATTCCAATAGACTTGGGATGGAGAAAGTCATCTTTATCTGGAGAGAAGACTATGAGGATTGAATGTGATCACAACATAGTAATTTCTCCTTTGTTGTTGTTGTTGTTTGCATGCTTGTTTTTTTCTTTCTCATTTTTTTTTCTTTTTGATCTGATGTTTCTTGTGCAGCATGATAAATGTAGAAATGTTTTTAAAAACTGAACATGGTTCATTTATATTGGATTACTTGCTGTCTAGGGGAGGGAGTGGGGGAAAGGAAGGGAGAAAAATTTGGAACACAAGGTTTTGCAAGGGTAAATTTTGAAAACTATCTTTGCATGTATTTTGAAAAAAAACAATAGTACCTCTAATTTCAGCTCATCTGTGGTTTTGGAATTCTCATGGTTAGGAACATCACTGTTGACTTCAGTATCAAAGGATTTCATCTCCTTATCCTATAGGGATATAGGGAGAATCCAAAATGTTAATAATATTAACAACAAATTGAAATAAAGAGGGATTCCAGTGGTCAAGCATTTACTTTGAAATCTACAAATGAACATTATAGATGTTCTACTTTATTTTAAAAACTTTTGTTTAAAATGTCCCACATATATTATTTAGCACAAGGAGTAAAGGTAAATGGGCTTGAGTTTGAGACTCAAGAAGGGAGAGAGAGAGAGCAATAGAGAGAGAAAGAGAGAGAGAAAGAGAGAGAGAGAGAAAGAGAGAGAGAGAGACAGAGAGAGAGAGACAGAGACGGAGAGAGAGAGACAGAGACAGAGAGAGAGAGAGAGAGAGAGAGAGAGAGAGAGAGAGAGAGAGAGAGAGACAGAGAGAGAAAGAGAGAGAGAGAGACAGAGACAGAGAGAGACAGAGAGAGAGAGAGAGACAGAGACAGAGAGAGAGAGAGAAAGAAAGAGAGAGAGAGAGAGAGACAGAGAGAGAGAGAGAGAGAGAGAGAGAGAGAGAGAGAGAGAGAGAGGGAGAGAGGGAGAGACAGAGACAGAGACAGAGACAGAGAGAGACAGAGAGAGAGAGAGAGACAGAGAGAGAGACAGAGAGAGAGAGAGACAGAGAGAGAGAGAGAGAGAGAGAGAGAGAGAGAGAGAGAGAGAGAGAGAGAGAGAGAGAGGGAGAGAAGGGGAGAGAGAGAGAGAGAGAGAGAGAGAGAGAGAGAGAGAGAGAGAGAGAGAGAGAGAGAGAGAGAGAGCGCCTATGATATAATCAGGAATTCTCCAATGTAGGATCAGGGATGGGGAAAAGGATCTCTGAACTCAGTCCCTCATTTTATAAAGAGGAGCTGCCTGAAGTCCAGGGACAGCCTGAAGTCCAGGGAACTAAGCTAACTTTTCCAAGGTCACACAGCTAATAAGTGACCAGGAGAAGGTTTGAATCAGGTCTTCTGACCCTAGAAGTTCTTTCCATTTTGCCATGGTGTGAATTAAAGGAGATTTAAAAGGGCTTATCCAGAGGTTCTTAAGGCTGCTATGGTTGTTGTTTTAATTTGAAGACACTGACTATGGACCATTTGGGATAGAGATTGATGAACAAAAAGGGAGAAATGCTGGGAAAATAAAATGCTACAAAAGATTTTTCAAAAACAACAGTACCTCTGATTCCTGCAAATCCATGCTTATGGAATTGTCATGGCCATAATCAGTAAATCCATCACTCAATTCGTTATTGAGGGCTTCCGAACTCTTTGAAAAGAGAATAGAAAAAGACAATAACATTAACAAACTCAAACATAGAGCAATTCATCTAGCTACACATTTATTCACAAAACCACAAATTAACATCATAGTTTGGAAGAAATTAGTCTAGGAAAAATGTGTCAAATTCAAGCCCATTGGCCTTCACTCCCAGCAGAATTTAAAATATAAATGGGAACTCTGAATAAGATATCATATGCAAGATATTTAAGGAAGCAATTAAAATTTATAAAATTCCATCTCTCAATAGATAAATGGGAAAAATATATGGACAGGCAGTTTTCCAAGTGAAAATCCAAGTTATCAACAACAATGTGAATAAATGCTCTCTGTTGTCAATAAACAGAGAAATGCAGATTAAATTAACTTTGAACTTCTACCTCATGCCCATAGACAAAAATGACAAAGGAGGAAAATGACAAATGTTGGAAGTGCGCTGGGGAGACAGGCATACTAATAGGCTGTTGGTAGAGCTGAGAACTGGTTCAGCCAGTCTGGAGAGCAATGTGGAACCATTCCCAGAATGTTAAATTATCCATATTTTTTGATCCAGCTATATCACTTCTAGGCCTATTCCCTAAAGAGATCAAAGAAGAGATCCAAAAATATTTGGATGTAATAGCCAAAAATTGAAAATTAAGGCACTATTCTACCGAAGAATAGTTGAACACAGTTTGGTGTGTGAATACAATACTCTTTATATTTTGTTATAATGTTACATATGATATTTTATTACATAAAATATAAATTTTTATTATTATACCATAAGAAATGATGAAATGGATAGCTTTGGATGAAACTAAGAAGACTTCTATGAACTCATATAGAATGAAGTGATCAGAACTAGGAGAATCAGTTACAAAATAATAATGTTGGGGCAGCTAGATGATGCTATAGTGGATAGAGCACTGGCCCTGGATTCAAGAGAACCTAAGTTCAAAGCTGACCTCAGACAAGTAACATTTACTAGCTGTGTGATCCTGGGTAAGTCACTTAACCCCAATTGTCTCAAAAAAAAAAAAAAAAAAGAGAAAAAAATAACGTTATGGGAGAAAACAACTTTGAAAGACATTAAAATTGTGATCAATGCAATGATAAACCATATGCTCAGAAGACTGAAGATGAAACTCACCAATCATCTGTGAGTGATGATAAAATTAAAATACAGAGACAGACATACATTTTCAGAAATATCCACAGCCCAATAAAACACGTATCCATATGGATACGTGTTTTATTGGGCTGTGGATATTTATACTGAGGGTTATGTTTGCTCTCTTTTATCTCTCTGTCTCTGCCTCTTTGTCTCCCTCTTCCATCCCCCAATCAAGTTTTTCTCTCCTCCCTTCCCTCCCCCCCTCCTTTTCTCCTTCTCTGTTTCTCTCTGTCTCCCTCTCTCCTCCTTTCCTCTTCTGTTGTTCAGTGGGGGGAATGGGAAGGACAGATTATAACAGTACATACAAATAAATGTAGGGGATATGGAAACAAAAGATAACCATAAAAATTACTTTAAAAAAGAAAAAAAGATGTGCAACAAATTAAAAATAGAAGCTTCAGAGTAAGTTATTGTACCATTAGTTCATTTGTATCCTTGGTTGAAAAACTTTGTCTGTCTTCATTTATGTAATTGTCAAGGCTTGAATCAGTTGATTTAGTAGCAGTAATTTCTTCTTTCTTCTCCTTTGAGGAGAAACATAGATAAAAAGAACATAAATACCGAATACCATAAATATTAACATCAATACTCAGAACTATTTAAACAAAATGAAATCAGCAAGGAAAATGTCCAATGAATTAGTAAAGCACTTTTGCCAATGAAGAATCATCCACCGGAGACCAAAGGATGTCTGAAGTAGTTTATCCTGAGGCTTCTTTATACTTGGCACTTTCTATACTTAGCCTCATTTTAAATTGTTATTTAACATTTATTTATTAATTATTGATTGTATTTACTATATATTGTATTTAGTTATTATTATTGTATTAAATTAAATAATTAAAATTATTTAGTATAAATACATAAATTATATTTAATATATATGCATATATATGTGCGTATATATATTATGTGGGTGTATATAGGTAATGAGAGGAAAAACACTGAGGTACAAAAATGAATAACGAACCTTAGGATTAAAGACAAACATAGTCCTTGACAGTAAAGTATTTTGAAAACCATTGGTTTTAGTGGCTTTGGCCATGAACAGTAAATCAAAATGATATGACTTCCATCTTCTAATATGATTCATAAGGAAGATTGGTAGAAACAGAAAACAGGAATATGGGGGTAGAAGAGCAAATATTAAAACAAAATTAAAAAAGTAAAATGGAAGAATTCATTCATTTAAAAGCAAACACATTTAATTTCTTACTCTGGGCTTATATATCAAAAACAAGATTTCCATATATACACAATAGCATATGAAACCATGAGTCTCTATTTCATTCTACTTCCTTTTTTTTTGAAAGTACATAATAAATTCCACATATTAATTTCAAAACTGTCCTGTTTTGCTTTGCTTTCTTTTAAACTTCCTTCACTGGCCTCTTTGGTCCATTTAAAAATATTTTAACATTTCTAACTATTTCTAAGTCCCCTTTCTACCATGTCCTCCCACTAAAACAAAACAAAGCAACAAAAACAAAACTACCCACAAGAGAAAGGGAAAAAAAATAAATCATAGTGACAAAGAAGCATAACAGTGTTCCTACCCCAAAATGTACATCTTTTCTTGCATCCTGAATCCTGAGTATTTCTACAAGAAGGGGAACATGCTATATTGCAGGTCCTTTGGAAATATAGTTGGTCATTAATCTTTAAATTTTTTTCCTTTAATAAAGTTCTTCCTCCTTTAGCATATTCTACTCTGTGTCAGTTCATGTTACCCAGTACCTTCCAGAGTAATATCTTTCAGAATTTTTTTGTATTATAATAAAATTATTTTAAGTTCAAATAAAATAACCTGTTTAGTTATTCCCCCAAATTTGGGGTTACTTTTAGTTTCTAGTTCTTTGGTTTTCTCACTTCCTTTTTTTCCATTTTAATCCTACCTTGGGGATCAGGAATTTTGTTTTGCCTGAAATTATTCCTTATTCTCTCTTTAGATGTTCACTTCTCTTCCTTCTTGTTCTCCATGTTCACTTATTCCTCTGTTGAATTTGATGAATATTTGTGTCTATCTTTAATTCTTTGTTTCGGATAACAATGAGGCTCAACTGATGTCTTCTCCTCTGATTCCTTCTTTATTTTGTTCTCTATCTCAATTATGAGACACAGTAGAATACACTTTCTTTCTCCTTTCTTCATTAGTATACTCCTTTATCTTTCCCTTCCATTTCCCTCTCCAATCTCCCAGAACAAACTTCGTCCATTGCTAGTCTCCGACTTTCTTATTTAACTTTCTAATACCTTTTGACTATATTAAGTTTTGAAGGGACATCTATTTCTTCATGCCTTAAGGGGATACTTCATCACACAATCCATAGCTGTTTTGTTTACATTTTAAAATTTCTATTTAAGTCTGACATTTTCTTAGAAATCCTTGAAAGGACTGTATCTATTGGCATTTAGAATATTATATTCCAAGATCTCTTTTTGTTATGGTAGAAGTTCTCAGATTTGGGGTGTCCTAAGGTTTCCAGTAGTTGAATTCCTTTTATATAGTGGCTTAAATATTTTACTGATGCTTTTGAATGTTATCTATGACATTCTTGGTACTCTTTTATTAAGATTTCTTTCAAGAGATGGTAGATTTTTAAAATCTTCACATAATTATGTGGAAATTTAAGGTTTGCAAAAGTTAAATTAATTTGTCTAGCAAATGCTAAGTGTCTTAGGCTAGAATTGAATTCAGGCCTTCCTGACTCTAGGTCCCATTTTATATCCATTACAGCAACTAGTCCTAATAGAACTGAAAAGTTTATATATATGATTTCTTGAAATATAGTGAGTGCCCAGGATTTTTTAAAAATATGATTTTACTCTGTCCAATGATCTTTCCTTGGCCTGTTTCTCAAATTAATTTTGAAGACACTAGATTTCTTCAAATTTTTTATTTTCCTTTTAATCTTTGACTTTTGCCCTAATATTTCAATTTTCTCTGGCACTTATTTTCTTTTTACTCTATTTTAGCTTTCAGGTTTTCTAGTATTGAGGTAATATCATTTACTCCTCTAAGCTATTTATTCTCTCTCCAAATCTCTTCTTTGTGGATTTTAATTCCATGTAAAATTTTTCTTGCTTTATTTCTTCTATATATTCATATAGTTTGTGTGTGTGTGTGTGTGTGTGTGTGTGTGTGGTGAGAGAGAGAGAGAGAGAGAGAGAGAGAGAGAGAGAGAGAGAGAGAGAGAGAGAGAGAGAGAGAGAGAAGAGAGAGAGAGAGAAGAGAGAGAGAGAAAGAGAAGAGAAGAGAGAGAGAGAGAAGAGAGAGAGAGAGAGAAGAGAGAGAAAGAGAAGAGGAGAGAGAGAGAGAGAGAGAGAGAGAGAGAGAGAGAAGAGAGAGAGAAGAGAGAGAGAGAAGAGAGAGAGAGAAAGAGAAGAGAAGAGAGAGAGAGAGAAGAGAGAGAGAGAGAAGAGAGAGAGAGAAAGAGAAGAGAAGAGAGAGAGAAGAGAGAGAGAGAAGAGAGAGAGAGAAGAGAGAGAGAAAGAGAAGAGAAGAGAAGAGAAGAGAAGAGAGAGAGAGAGAGAAAGAGAAAGAGAGAGAGAGAGAGAGACAGAGAGAGAGAGAGAGAGAGAGAGAGAGAGAGAGAGAGAGAGAGAGAGAGAGAGAGAGAGAGAGAGAGAGACACACATTTCCCCTTTGAATCTCTTCTTGCAGTTGTTATAGTTATCCTTGGCATCTTGGGAGTAAGGGAGAAGGTAGTAATCTCTAGGTTTGTGAGGATTTTAAAAATTGGTTTGTGATTTTCTTTTACTCATACCTTTTTAGTTCCTTAAGTGGAATTCTGGGTTCTGCTAATTTTTCACCTGGGTACCCTGGACTTCTGCCTTCCAGGATTGGACCCTCCTGGATATTCAAAGTTTGGAGAATTAGATTTTTATGGTGGTCTGTGGAATCGCAGGACAAAGTATTAGGCCCCTTGGAGGCCCAGTGCTTTTAGGCTCTAGCAAGTCAGCAAAATACTATGGTATGGTAATCCATAATATTCTCTGGGACTTCTTAAGATCTTCACCTAAGGACCACCAGGGGACTTTCTTGAGAAGAGCCTCCATACTTAATGCAATCAGATATAAGGTACATGTGTCTCTAGCCCATGTTTAGTTATAGCAGGAACATGCTAGCTTGTTTGTTTCTTCACTGACCTTGTGGTTGTCCCTTTTCTTATTGCCTGTGGGCTTCTGGCTGAAATTTCCCTTTTTCTACTATTTCTTCACTGAAAGATTATCACTGTGATTTCCTGATCAATAATGGGTTTGGAGAATATTTCAGGGTTTTTGCTGGAATAGGGATGTGAGACTTGAGTACTTTGCGATATCCTTGTGATATAGACAATAAAATTTTCATATAATGTTATAATGAAAAAATTGAGGGGCAGCTAGGTGGCGCAGTGGATAAAGCACTAGCCCTGAAGTCAGGAGGACCTGAGTTCAAATCTGGTCTCAGACACTTAACACTTCCTGGCTGTGTGACCCTGGGCAAGTCACTTAACCCCAATTGCCTCAGCCAAAAAAACCCCCCCAAACCCCTGAGTATTAGAGACTGAATGGCTGGTACATGTCAGATCTCCTTCATATCTAGAGTTCTTCAGACAATATATGATACGATCAACTTAACTTTTTTTTTTTTTTTTTAGCACATACTGTAAGTAAAGTTATTAGGTACTGGGGGTCCAGTAAAAATTAATAGGACACTGAGTCTGCCCTCAAAGAATGTGAAATCTAGAAGTTATGATAGTGAATATCACTTTACTGTTTTTTTGTTTTGGTTTTGGTTTTGGTTTTGGTTTTTTTTTTTTTTTTTACTTTTAAGAGAAGGAGATGTTTTAGTTAAAAGTAAGAAAGATAACTTTGAGCAGGGAGGATGATAGAGTTCTTGAATTCTTGAGTATTTTTGCAGTTAATGTAAAAGATAAAAAAAATCCTGAGGTAAAAGACAAAAAAAAAACCCCAAAACAAAACCTACCCCCCAAACAAACAAACAACCCCCTTCCTCAAGGCTTGGGACTGCATTAGATGGATTTTTCTTTCCTTTCCTAGTAACCTTAAATATAGAATTTGAAGTTGGGAGATATTTCATTTGTCTAAATTAAGTTTTCACTCTGATTTATTTTAATTTTAGATAAAGGCCAAGAAAAGGGATCAAGAAAGAGATTGGACTATAATTTGGGATTCTATGTGATAGTGAATAGAGTTTCAGTCTTGAAGTTAAGAAAATGTGAATTCAAAATCTTCCTAGATACTTATTAGCTGTGTGGTTTTGAGAAGTCACTTACCCTCTTTCAGCTTAAATTTCTTCCCTTGGAAAATGGGAATAATACCACCTATGTCACAGGATTGTTGGGAGGAATGAACCAAGTGATGTATGTAAAGCGTTTGGAAAACCTTAAAATACTATATAAATGTTAGTTGTTGTTGATATTATTATTAGATGGAGGAAAATGGATCAATCTCCTAGCCCTCTCCCCCAAAGTCAGGAAGACTCAGTTCCAAGGACAATTATATTTAGATTGGTACAGATGAAACAAAAATGATTAACAGGAAACTGAAAGCCAAGAGATATGAGGAAATGGAAAATGAGAACTCAGCTGCTCTCAACAGCTACCTGCATCCCATAGCATTGAAAGAATTTGTGGACATGATTGTTGGAGTTCTCTGAATGGTTATTGAGTATAGAATAACAGTGAAAAGACTTAATAAACAGGCAAAGGCAATTGGGATTAAGTGACTTGCTCTGGATCACACAGCTATTAAGTGTAACATGTTCAAGGTCAGATTTGAACTCAGGTTCTCCTGACTTCAGGACCAGCACCATCTCGCTGCCCCAGTTTTTCAAAAGAAGACCAATGTCAATTCTTTGAACTATAGAGCAGTAAGTTTACCCAAGTTTGTTTGAAAAATTCCAGGGTGCAATATCAAAAGAATGACTTAAGCAATTAGAAAGGGAAGTAATCACTGATAGATAGCAGAGGCCCATTAAAAACAAGCTATGTCCAGGCTACCCCAGTGTCCCTGCCAGGTCATATATAGAGCTGGTCATAAAACCAAACTCCTAAATATTTTTAAAAATATTTGCTATCTAGACCTACTTTTCTCTTTTTTGACTTGAGAAGTTGATTTTTTTTTGCACCCAAATTTAAGAATTTGGATATATAAGCATAAAATATGATTTTAATACAATTGATCAAATATTCAAGAGGATAAACAAATCTTTTTTTTTCCATTTTGACATCCAACAGATTAATTACCTCTTCTAACTTTGTGTCATCTTTAATCCACGCTTTTATCCAACTCACTGATAACAATTTTACATAGAGAGGGTCAAACATAGATCTCTAAACATTCTACAAAGGACTTTTGTATAAAACAACCAAGAACCATTTATGGGTTGTGTTTGGCTATTCACACAATTGTCTACTGATATCTGCTCATAGCTCTTCCATCTTTGAAGTGGTTAGCTTGTGCATTGGACAAAACTCCAGGCACTGGAGTCAAGAAAACTTGAGTTTGAATCTGGCCTCAGTTTGTTGTATAATCTTAGGTAAATTATATAACATTGATTTGACTCAGTTTCCTTTTCTGTAAAATGGGGATTATAATCTTATATAGTTTGCAAGCTTTCATGACGATGAAATGAGATAATTGTAAAGCATTTAGTACAGTGTTGAACATAGTGAAAGACATAAATATTAGGCATTGCAATCATCTTGTCAAGGATATGAATGATTTTGTCAAATGATTCTCTCAAGTCAAGATAAACTATCCATAATATCTCCTTGATTAATTAATCCAATAATTATAAAAAAGAAATAGGAATATCTGTCTGAGACATTTGTGATGAAATCATATGAGCTCTATGTATTTTTGTAATGTTCACTAATCAACTTTTTTAACAATATAGTTTTTGAAAAGAATCAAATTGGTCATTGGTCTTTAATTCACAGAATTTACTCTCTTTTTGAAAAGTGAAACATTTGCTCCTTTATTGTTCTGAAGTTTGAACCTTATTCCTCCACAATTTTAAAAAAGATAACTGATAATAGCTCAACAATCAACTTTATACCTCTTCGTTCTGTACCTTGGATATGGTTCATTTAGACCTGCTTATTTGAACTCCCAATTGCAATTCAAGAGCACATGTGTCATCACTTTAATTTTCTTTGGTTATAACTTCCTATTAGTTATTTCCTTCTGTTGTATATAACATACCAATAATTTTCTTTGGTAGAAAAATGGAAATAAAACAATAGCTTAAAGCTTCTGACTTCTCTCTTTTATGCTTTATCATTGTCTTCTCTACACTAAGCTATGATTCTATCCTTTTTGGGGGGATTCTGTTCTTTTCCACAAATCTGTTATTTGAGTTCAAACCCTTATTTCCTAAGACCTTGAAGCCATAATTATAGCACCCAAGGAGAGTTACAATGGTTTCATCATCAATTTCTTATAATCTATTCTACCTGGATTCATAAGACTTCATGAAGAAGTGATGGTATAAATTGAGAATGTGGATTTACAATTCTATCCTATGCAGTGGATCACAACTTGCTATCATTCTCTAATGTTTTTTGAGAGGTCTCTGGGTAAAATGCTTTTAAAATTTATGACATTGCTTGGACTTGTTAGTTTGAGTGATATATATTATCCATACCTGGGATACATTGAGCTAAATCCTAGGAGATTTAAGTAGTGAGTTTCCAGGATTTTTGTTATTTCCTGGTTTTTATCTGTCCAGTATCTTTCCTTGACCTGTTTTTCAACTGTTAAAAAAACTCCTCAGATATCTTACATTTTCTATTTTTTCTTCCAATATTTCTTTTCTATTGTTGCTTCATTTCTTTTTACTCTATTTTAGTTTTTAGTGTTTCTAATATTTGGGAAATTATCACTTCTTCTTTTAAACTATTATTCTTCTAAATCTTTTCTCCAGAGCTTTTTTTTCATTCTTTTAAAAAAAAATCTCTTGCTTCATTTTTTCTAGGTGTTTATAGTAGTCTTTGCAAAAATCCATTTCCCGTTGAATCTCTTCTTACAGTTGTTAGTTATTTTTGACTTGGATTTTGAGATTTCCATTATTTTTCTTGAATTCACTGGGATCTTCAATTTATCCATCACTTTAGCTTTATTTTCTTAGTGTAATACTAGGGTTTTTCCCCAGTTTCAAACTGGGTCCCCTAGGTTTTTGTGCTGATTTCTATCTTCCATGGTTGGACCTCTTTGATATCTGAAGTTCAGAACACTAATCTAAATTAAACACTAAAAATGTAGGTATTTCATGAAATTTCAGATATCTGGCTACCTAGAGTCCTGAGACACTTAGGTTGTATCATTATGAGCAGTGATATACTATAGTGGTCCATGGTTCTTCCCATGGCTTTTAAGGTCCTCACTCTGGAGACCACCTTGGAGTTTCTTGGGGTGAACTTTCACTCTTGCTGCATCTACACCTAGGCTATATGTGACCCTGACTCATATTTGGCTATATAGGGAGGATGCTAGTTTGTTTGCCTGACTTTGTAGGTGTCCCCTTTCCTATGGCTTGTAGGCTTTTCGTTTTTCTTAATTTCTTAATTTCTGCAATGGAACATACAACTTATTCTTGATTCTCACTGGAATTTTTGATCTTTCAAAAAATCTGGAATTTCAAGTTTTTGCCGAAGCAGAAGTGTGAGATCTCGGTGGCTTGCAATTTTCTTGTGCAATAGGCAGTAAAATTTTCATAGCTATGTCATAATGAAAAATTTGAGTTTTAAATATCATAATAAGAAATTTCAGTGTTAAAGAGTTTGAATGCCTTGTTCAGGGTCAAATGTCTAGTACATGTCAGATCTCCTCCACATCCAGAGCTCTTTCTACCATATGGCCAATTTGATATTTTGTGGTGCTTTCTACAAGCAATATTATATTTTAGCTATTAGATCCATATAAATATTAATAGGACATTGAGTCTGCCCACTCAATTCAGCTTTAAATTCAGAAATTTCAATATGAGGTATCACTTTTATTTTATTTTTTTTAAGAAAAGGGGATTATTTAGTTAAAATATAAGTGTGAAAAATGACCTCAAACAATGGATGGTGTTTTTGAATCAGAAATTTTTGCAATAAATGTGGAAGGTAAGAAAAGAGATAGAGATTTAAGATGAAACCAGAGTCTAAAGGAGATGGATTTTTCTTTCCTTCTCTAGTGATCTTAAACATAGAATTTGAAGTTGAATAATCATTTCAGTCATCTAAATTAAGTTGGCTCTGATTTATTTTAATTTTAAATGGAGGTGAAGAGGCAAATCAAGGAATAAATATGATTGCTGCTTTGGATTCTAGGTAATATAGAAGATATAGTGTCAGACTTGAAATCAGGAAGACCTGACTTCCTACCTCAGATACTTACTAGCTATGTGAGCCAGAAGAAGTCATTTAGCATCTCTCAGTTTAAGTTTCATCAATAAAATGAGTATAATTGTAGCACTTACATCAGAGGGGCGTTGGAAGAAACAAATCAATGAGACTGTTTCTGTTTATATGTACATATACATATGTATAAATCCTCTTTCTCTCTCTCTCTCTCTTTTTTATGTTGGCATCCAATAGACCAGTTACTCTTCTATGTTTGTGTCATCTTCAGATTTGATTAGCATACCATCAATGTTTTATGCAAATAATGATAAGAACATTACATATCACAGATCAAACATAAATGTTTGTGGGCACTCCTCTAAGGATCTCTGTAAAATCTCCCATAGAAATAGGGTTTGGTCATTTACCCAGTTGTCTATTGACTAGCTAACATCTCCACTACTTTGTTGTAAGGCATATCATGAGACACTCTGTCAAATGATTTACTCAAATCAAGTTAAAGTATCCATAATATTTTCTTGATTTATTCATCCAATTACTATTAAGAAAAAAAAGAAAATTAGAAAAACCTGTCTGGGATTTTGTGTTTGTATACATTTACTAACCAATTCTTCATTTTATTTTATTTTAATTTTTCTAAGGTCATTTTCCAGTTTTATTCAGGTTGAAGTTAAGTGACTTGCCCAGGGTCACACAGCTAGGAAGTGTTAAGTGTCTGAGACCAGATTTGAACTTGGGTCCTCCTAACTTCAGGGCTAGTGCTCTATCTACTGTGTCACCTAGTTGCCCCTAACCAACCCTATATTGATAGGTTTTAGAATTTTAATAGGAATCAAATTCAAGATCATTGGCCTTTAATTCACAATCTTCCTCCCTTCAATTAAAAAAATTGAAAATTTTTCTCTTCTGTAGTGTGTATAACCAGGCCAGCTAGTGTTGCAGTGAATAAAAGTACTGTACTGGAGTCAGAAAGACCAGAAAGACCAGAGTTCAAGTCTGAACTCAAGATGTTTGTTAGCTGGATGATCCTGGGCAAGTCACTTAACTCCCGCTTGAATAAAACTGGAAAATGGCAGTATCTTTGCCAAGGAAACCCCATGGGCAGGTGATCCATGGAGTCATTAAGAGTTGGACATGACTGAATCATTGAACAACAAGTATGTATCTCCATAATTTTTCAAAAGAATTGATAGCAGCTCAGTGATCACATCTATCTCTTCTTTCTGTGACCCTGAGATATGTTTCATTTAGACCTGCTGACTTAAAATATTGACATTGAAAGTCAAGAGCACAATTTTCATATTTTCTTAGATTTCAATTTCCTTTTAGCCATTTTTTCTGTTATAGACAGTTCTCCAATATTTTGGGGAAGGAGGAAAATGAAACAGTTAGTTGAACGTTTCTGACTTCTGTCATGTTTTATCTTTTTTTCCCCCATCCTGAGAAATTATTCCACTGTTTTCCACAAATCTGTCAATATTGCCTATTGCTCTGGACCTATAGTTCTGTATCCCAAGAAGGATCGTTACAGCAACTTCATCATCAGTTCCTTATAGATCTATTCCATCTGGACTCACAGAACTTCATGCAGAGGTGGGGGTAAAAATCCACATCAGAATGTGGACAGAATACTGTCCTAGTTAATTGATAACAAGTTAGCATCTACCTTTAAGGATGGGTATCTGGGTAAATATGCCTTCAAAGCCTATGCTTAATGACTAAAGACCATTATCTTTAAAGCCTTTATTTGAGTGATATCCTGGGATACACCCAGATAATGCTTTGTTGAGTAACATATATACTCTTTGTTTATGTAGCTTGTTTTATTTTAATTTTAACATTACTAAAGATTAGTTTCCCGGAAGGTGAGAAAAACCACTCTTATTGTTTTAAAGAGCTAATTCTTGTATTTATACTTTATATACAAGTTTTGAACTTGCCCAAATTTATCTTTACAAGGAATTATAAAGAGAATCCAATGGAGAAATGTAACCTTAAGCCCTAAACTCATTAATATTTGACTCTGCCTACTGGGGGGAGATCAATTCTCCTTGTATACTGGGAAATGGGGCAGAGTTTTATAAAGTATGATAGATTTCAGTTTCCTCAGGTTTTTTGAGGGTTTTTTTCAATTCTGTAGAATCTATATGGGTATTTTTAGTTTTTAGCTTTGAGTTTTGCCAACTCTACTTCAGGTTCTGGGAAGGAGCCAGCATGAGAGGAGTTGACAGTCTCCATCGTGTCTCAGTCTCCAACTTGCTGCATCGGAGCTTCCCCTCAGGTAAGATCTGTGACTTACTCTTGGTTGAATTGTATTGCCTTGGCTCCCAATGGGCGAGCTTCTTCAGTCTCTATTATCTGTTATATATTCTTCCATATTTACTCTCTTTGATTTCTGTTTGACTATCAAAATGGCTCATGTCACCTTTGACTCTCTCATACCCTATAACAAGCAGTTGTGATTTAAACTTTGCAACATCTCGCGAATATGTCCTCTTCTAGCCTCTGGCCCTGCCATTACCTAATGTAGGACCTCATCTTTTCATACTCAGACTATTGCAATAACTTCTGGGGAGTGGGAGGGAAGCATAGTCTTTCTACCTCAAGTCTTTCCCCCTTCAATCCATCCCCCATTCAATCATCAAAGTGATTTTCCTAAAGCACAGGACCAATCACAGCAAACTCTTCTTCCAGAACCCCATTCAATAAACTCTAGTGCTTCCCTATTTCCTCTAAGAGCAATTATAAAATGCTCGATTAGGCATCCAAAGCCCTTTATTACCTGGCCCATCTTACGTTTCCAATTTTCTTACAACTGACTCCCCAGCACATACTCTTCAGTCCAGTGACACTGGCCTCCTGGTTGTTCCACACATCTGGGCATTTTCTCTGGCTGTTCTCCACACCTGGAATACTTTCTACCCTTTATTCTGATTCTAGACCTCCCTGACTTCCTTTTTGTCCCAACTAAAATAGCACCTCTTAGGGAAAGCCATCCTCAATCTCTTAATTGCAGTGTGTCCTCTCTATTATTCATTTCCTAGTTTTCCTTTATATTAGGACATATTTATTTGAATAGTGTATCATTAGATTATGAACTAGTGAAGGGCAGGGGCTGTCTTTTGCCTCTTTTTGTATCCTCAGTGCTTAGCTCAGTACCTGACACATAATAGGTGCTTAATGAATATTTTTTAAATTGAATTGAACTGGATAAATGGGTTTCCCTACTTATTGCTATGTGTATTTACTCTAGAAGTGGTATTTGATAGGAAAAGGGTTATGTCTTGGATATAAATAATGCTGGGCTCTAGCTTCTCCCCATAATGAACAGTGATTAGAAATTAGCTTGCAATGGAAAACCATATGCCCTAGACTAACAGTTTTTAAGGGAGCAGAAAGGATGTAATTCTAGTCTATAGCTCTCTGAGGAGAATGGAGTGGCCAAGCTTCTGTCCCCCCCCCACCCCAACTTTCTGCCTTCCCTCAAAATCTCCCTTGGAGAAAGATGGAGAAGAGACCAGAGAATGCCTGTCTCGATCATGTCAAGCCCCATATGAGGGGAAAACCCTTGACACATTTCCAAGTAGTTCAACTTTGAAATATTGTATTTGCTTCCATTTCCACTGAGACCTCTAAACAATGATTAAACCAGTGGCTAAGCAGTGACTAGATTAAAGAAATAAAGCTGACAAAACCTATCATGTACAAAACACAACTTTTAAAATGACTAGGAATGATGGGAAAATACAAAACACAACTTTTAAAATGACTAGGAATGATGGGAAAATGCCAGAGGATCAAATAATTTGGCTAAGAAATATAACTTAAAATATATTAAATTGGGGGGGACCATAGGAGGGACAAACATTTCTAAAATAAATTTATTTCATAAAAGAAATCTGAATGATATAAAAGCAAAAGAAAATGATAACATTTATTTTAAAAATAGAAAAAAGAATATGATTAAGAAATTTAAAAGGGAAGCTTCAGGGCACACTACTGTACCTCCAATTCATGTGCATCTTTGATTGAAGAATCGGATTCAACATTCTTTACGGCATCATCAGAGCTTGAATAAGGGGTTTCTTTTTCTTCTTCATTCTCCTTTGAGGAAAGAGAGAAAAAAAGATTACAAGCATCGAACAGAATAAATATTACCATCTGTAGCCAATACAACTGAAATAGAATGGAAGCAAAGGACAAAACATCCTCTGGTTTGGTGAAGCACTTTTCCTAAAAGAGAATGGTCCACTAGAGACCACAAAAGGTCTCAATAGGATTTTCCTGGGTCTCATTAGGTTACTTGGTTCCACATTAGTTCTATCCCTTCTTTGATTCTACTTTTTTTCCCATAAATCTCCCACTTAACTTTATGTCCTATCTAAGGCATTGCAGCCACAGTTTATAAGGACATCTTAGAAATGCCATTTTTGCTCCCATTTCCACTGCTACCTCTAAATAGAAATGGTGATTAAATTAATGGGAAAAATCTGATGAAACACATAACGTAAAAAATTTGACAGATAAAAATATTCCAGAAGCATAATTTTAAACATTACTGGAAATGATGGGAGAATAGCAAAAACCAAAATAAATTGGAGAAGAAATGCAAAAATGAAACATATAATTTAGAGGGGAACAGTAGAAGGGACAGATTCTAAATTCCTATAAAATAAGCTTATTTTACAAAAGAGATGAAGCTGATCTTAAAACAGAAGGTATCAACATTTATTTTAAAAATAGAAATAAGAGGAAATGGTTAATAAATTAAAAGTGGATGTTTCATGGAAAACTATCTTACCTCCAATTCACTTGCATCCTTGGCTGAAGAACTGGGTTCTTCATCAGGGATGCCTTCTTCTTCTTTCTTCTCCTTTGAGGAAAGATATAGAGAAAAAAGACCATAAATATGAAAACAATAAACATCACCACCAGTAGAACAGCCAATACATCTGAAACAGAAGGCATCAACAAAGACCATGTTCATGCACTTTCCCCAGAAGACTTTGGTCCACTGGAAACCATGACAAGTGTCAACTAGATTTCTGGGATTCTTCAAGTTGCTTCCCATGCTTGGCTTAAGCTCAGATTACATATACAGGCTGCACATCATGTGTAGAGAAAACACTGATATACAAAAAAGTGAAAAATGAGAAAGAAGATCAAATATTTTTACTGGCTTTGTCTGTGAATAGAAAATGAAAATAATGTGACATCTAAACTAACTTCTATCTTATCATTTAATTCATAAAAAGAATGACAGAAACAGGAAACAGTAATGTGGTGGTAGAAGAGCAAACATTAAAGCAAAATTAAGAGAGAAAAGATTCAAAATTTTCATTCATTCTTTTTAAAATTAAAATTTCTTATTCTGTACCTGAATAACAAAAAAGAACATTTCCATATGCACAGTAGCCCAAAAAAGAAGACCGCATACAGAACTTTAAATCTCCACATGCTTAAAAAAATGACTTCTACATGTTACTTTCAAATATGTCCTGTTTCCTTGTTCTTCTTTTGAGCTTTCTTCTGTGTTCTCTTTTGTGCATTTAAAACATGGTATAATGGTCTCCTTTTTTGGCATAAGTATTGCTAAGCCCTCCTTCTACCACATTACCCCATGCAAAAACAAAAGCCCCACAATAGAAAGGAGAGAAAAACCCCTTATAACAAATAAGCACAGTCAAGCAAAATGAACCCCCACAGTGGTCATGCCTCCATGACATAGATCTCTTCTTGCATATCTAGTTCATCATTTCTCTTGGAGAGGTAATGTTGTACCATAGTTTGTAGAGGGCTGCAGATAGTGGGGGAACTCTGGGTGAGGAATAAGATCCTTCAGCCCAGAGGGAACCTGCTGATAATGTCTGCTTCAGCTCCCCACCTTCCTTTCCTTTGGTACATCTCCCCCTTCCTGAGAAGTCAAGGAGGGCTTGACCACCTGTGTTCTATTGAAGCAAGGGATACTTATAGCAAGAGGCAGGGTGCTTATAATTAGCACTTGCTCAGGGAGCTGTGGTGATGTTAATGCTACTCTACTTAGCACTTGCTCAGTGTGATGTGATGATGTAATGGTTCTCTAGTTGGCACATGCTCAGTGCGCTGTGATGATGAAATCATGTTGAGGTATTTAAGGGCTGAGAGGACTGAAAATAAGGACACTCCATTTATGACCATCCTGGTGGCTCTCCTGCCTCCTTCCCTCCTCCACTAAGACCAGGCTGATCTTGAGATCCTCCAGAGAGCTAGTCTGGACACCACAATAGTTGATCTCTGAGTCTTCAAGATTTTGTTTTCCCTTTAGAATTCTTGTTTGTTCACTTCATTCTGTACCATTTCCTACTACTCAGTACTCTCTGAAATAATGCCTTTCTGCATTTCTTATCATACAATAATATTGTTTTTGGTCACATACCACAATCTATTCATCCATTTCCAAATATCAGGTGTCCTGTTAGATTATAATCCTTTGATTCTCTCTTTTTAAACATTTTTTTCTGAAATAAGGAGGAGAGATGGGTGGACTGGGAAGGAAATGGTGAGGGAAGAAGACAAGGTTGGATCTGGGGTGGGTGGAGGTTAAGTAATACCATTGTCTTATCAGTTCCACTGAGTTAACATCTTGTTGTAAGAATCCTTCCATCAGGTATATTTCTCCAGAGTTTTAGCCTATTAGACTTGCCCAGGGTCACAATGCTAATATGTGTTTGAGACTTGATTTGAACTCAGGAAGATGAGCCTTTCTGACTCTTGGCCTGGTATTCTATCCACTTCACCACCTACTTTTAAAATCTCCTCTTTATAGTAAATGTTGCTGCACCTTGAGCATTTCCTACTATGGCTTCCCAGTAATTTAATTACTTCTTTCTGGAAAAACTCTAGATTTTATATATAATGTTATTGGGACTTTCTTTTTTGGAGATTCTTTCAGGAAGAAATTCATAGATTTTTTTAGTCTGCCCAGAATCATATAATGTTTTAAATTTTGTGAGATGCTTTTCAAATTTTACATTTGATCTTATCAACAACTCTGAGAGGAAATTTGATGAGAAAACAGAGAGTCAAAGATGAAGTGAGTTCCCCTGATTCATACAGTGGGTGAGCACTTGAAGCTAGAATACAACTCAAGCATCTCTGACTTCGGCATATGAAGAAGTGCTCTAAGTCATTTTTTGATTAGAGAAATACAAATTACAACAACTCTGAGCACCATCTCACACCCATCAGATTGGTTAATACGATCAATAGGAAAATGATAAATGGTGGAGAGTATATAGGAAAACTGGGACATCAGTGAATTGTTAGCTGAGTATTGTGGTCTGATCATTCTGAAGAGCAATTTGAAACTCTGCCCAAAGGGCTAAAAACCCACACATATCCTTTTATCTAGCAATACTATTATTAGGTCTGTATCCCAAAGAGATAAAAAAGAAAAAGGTCCTATATGTATAACAATTTATAATAGCTCTATATGGTAGCAAAGAATTGGAAATTGAAGGGATGCCCATCAATTGGGGAATATCTGAACAAGTTGTGATATATGACTGTGATGGACTACAATTGTGCTATAAGAAATGATAATCAAGATGCTTTCAGAAAGACTTGGAAAGACTTACATGGATTGATGCAAACTGAAGTGAGCCAAACCAGGAAAAGATTGGATATAATAACAGAAATGTTTTACAATGATCAAATTTGAATGATTTACCCATTTTCAGCAATACCATTATCTAAGCCAATTACAAAGGACTTATGGTGAAAAACATATGATGAAAAACTTATGATGAAAATTATTCACTTTCAGAGAAAGAACTAATAAAGTGTGGATACAGATGGAAGTATAGGTTTAAAAAAAACTATTCTTATTTTTCTTCTTTGGTTTGTGTTTTCTTTTGCAACATGAGTAATATAACACGATACTGACTTTTTGTGATAATGACTCACATAGAAATATGTTTTTCATCACTGCACATGTATGGGGAAAGTATGGAAAGGAACTTCGGGAGAGAATCTGGAAATCAAAATTTAAAAAAAATGAATGTTGAACTTTTTTTTTATTTGCAATTGAGAATGATATTTTAAAAAGAAAATTAGGAATATCTGTCTGGCATTGTTTGTGATGAAATTATGTGAGTGCTGTGTGATCATTACTTCCTTTGGTAAGTGTTCACTAACCAATTCTTTATGGACAAGAGATTGATAGACATCTGCTCATCTATGCTTTTGTATATGTATATGTATCTCCACTGTCTTTTAAAAGACAACTAATAGTAACTCAATAATCCTATCTACTTGCCCTTTTTGTATCATGAGATCCAGTTTATTTATACTCGTGGACTTTAATTCTCAACTGAACGTCAAGAGCATACTGATTATTGTTTGACTTTTCTTGGACTTCAGTTCTCTTAGCCATTTTTGTTTAATCATTACCATTCACAGATAATTTTCTTTGGCAGAAAATCAGAAACAAAATCACTATTGGAAAGTTTCTGGCTTCTGTCACATTTTGTCCTTGTCTTCTCCATCCTGGCAGTAGTTCTATCCCTTCTTTCATTCTACTTTTTTCCATAAATCTTGACTTTATATCCTATCTAAGGCATTGCAGGCACAGTTTATAAGGACATCTTAGAAATGCTATCTTTGCTCCCATTTCCACTGCTACCTCTAAATAGAAATAGTGATTAAATCAACGGAATAAATCTGATGAAAATGTATAATGTAAAAAATTTGAAAGATAAAAATATTCCAGAAACATAATTTTAAACATTGCTGGAAATGATGGGAAGATACCAGATAATACAATAAATTAGAAAAGAAATGTAAAAATGAAATATTTGGAGGGGGAACAATAGTAGGGACAAATTCTAAATTCTGGTAAAACAAGCTCATTTTACAAAAGAGATGAAGCTGATATAAAAACAAAACAAACTGACATTTATTTTAAAATAGAAATAAGAGAAAATGGTTTATAAATTAAAAATGGATGTTTTGAGGAAAACTACTTTACCTCCAATTCACTTATATCCTTATTTGAAGTACTGGGTTGGGAATCAGTTATGGGATCAGCAAAGATGGTCGTGGACATGACTTCTCCTTTCTTTTCATATGAGGAAAGATAAAGAAAAAAAGACCATAGATACTGAACATTATATATATAAATAATATATCTATATCACCATCAATAAAACAGCCAATACCATTGAAACAGAAGGAATCAACAAAGACCATGTCCTGTGGTTTGCTCAAGCACTTTCCCCAGAAGACTTTGGTCCATTGGAGACCATGCAAAGTCTCAACTAGATTTTCCTGAGATTCTTCAAGTTACTTCCCCGGCTTTGCATCACCTTAGCTTACATATACAAGTGCACATCATGTGTAGAAGCAGCACTGACGTACAAAAAAAGTGAAATAAGAAAGAATCAGATATATTTATTGGCTTTGTCCATGAATATAAAGTGAAGATAATGTGGCATCTAAACTCACTTCTGTGTTATCTTTTAATTCATAAAAAGAATGGTAGAAACAGGAAACAGTAATGTGGAGGTGGAAGAGCAAACATTAAAGCAAAATTAAAAGATAGAAAAAATTGGAAATTTTCATTCATTTTTAAATTAATTTTTCTTATTCTGTATTTGAAATGATAGAAAATAGCAATTCCATATGCACAGTAGCACAAAAAAGAAGACCATATATGGAAACTATAAACCTCCACTTGCTTAAAAAAATGACTTTTCATAGTTCTTTTCAACAATGAGGTGATTCAGTCCAGTTCTGATAGACTTGTAATGGAGACAGCCATCTGCATCCAGAAAAAGGACTATGGGAATGAATGTGGATCATAACATTGTATTTTCACCTTTATTGTTGTTGTTTGCTTGTTTGTTTTTTCCTTTTCCTTTTTTCCCTTTTTGATCTGATTTTTCTTGTGCAGCTCGATAATTGTGGAAATATATTTAGAAGAATTGTACATATTTAACCTATATTGGATACTTGGATTATTCCACTCAAGAGAAATGGAGAAGTAGGGAGGGAATGAGAAAAAGGTGGGAATATAAGGTTTTTCAAGAGGGAATGTTGAAAACTTTCTTTGCATGTATTTTGAAAAATAAAAAGCTATTCTAAAAATGATTTCTACATGTTACTTTCAAAGCTGTCCTGCTTCCTTGTTCTTTTGAGCTTCCTTCTGTGTTCTTTTTTGTGCATTTAAAATATGGTTTAATGGTATTTTTTTTGGCATGAGTATTGCTAAACTCTCTTTTTACCTCATTATCCCAAAAGAGAAAGGAGATTAAAAACCCCTTATAACAAATAAGCACAGTCAAGCAAAATGAACTTACACAGTAGTCATGTCTCCATGACATAGATCCCTTCTTGCATATCTAGTTCATCATTTCTCTTGGAGAGGTAATGTTGTATCATAGTTTGTAGAGGGCTGCAGATAGTGGGGGAACTCTGGGTAAGGTATAAGATCCTTCAGCCCAGAAGGGACCTGCTGACAATGTCTGGTTCAGCTCCCCACCTTCCTTTAGTACATCTCCCCCTTCCTGAGAAGTCAAGGAGGGCTTGACCACTTGTGTCCTATTGAAGCAAGGGATACTTAGAGCAAGAGACATTTACCTATCAATAGCAGGGTGCTTATAATTAGCACTTGCTCAGTGAGCTGTGGTGATGTTAATGCTACTCTACTTAGCACTTGCTCAGTGTGATGTGATGATGTAATGGTTCTCTAGTTGGCACATGCTCAGTGTGCTGTAATGATGAATTCATGCTCAGGTATTTAAGGGCTGAGAGGACTGAAAATAAGGACACTCCATTTATGACCATCCTGGTGGCTCTTCTGCCTTCCTCCACTAAGACCAAGACTAGTCCTGAAATCCTCCAGACACTTAGCCTGGACACTACAATAGTTGGTCATTGAGTCTTCAAGATTTTGTTTTCCCTTTAGAGTTCTTGTTTCTGTTCACTTCACTCTGTGCATTTCCTACTACTCAGTACTCTCTGAAATAATGCCTTTCTGCATTTCTTATCATACAATAATATTGTTTTTGGTCATATACCACAATCTGTTCAGCCATTTTCAAATATCAGGTGTCCTGTTAGATTATAATCCTTTGATTCTCTCTTTTTGAAAAATTTTCTGAAATAAGGAAGGAGAGATGGGTAGACTGGGAAGGAAATGGTGAGGGAAGAAGATAAGGGTGGGATTCTAGGTGGGTGGAGGTTATGTTAAGGAGCAGAATTAAAGCAAAGAGTCAGCAGGAATAGAAAAGATGTGTGTATATATGGGGGGGTGAGTTGTGTATATATGTATGTGTATGAATATATCTATAAATATATGCATAAACATATCTTTTCTTAACTATAGTCTGCGAAAAAGGGAAAAAAGAACAAATTTTAAAAGTGTGCAGCAGAGAACAAAAGAACAATTTACAAAGAAATAAAGAAAAAAATGGACACTAATGAATCTAATTTCTTCTACTAATATATATGCTTTCTTGAACTGGTAATTTGTTGTTTGATATTTTGAATTCTCCCTGATGTTTTGTTGGGCACATGACAATGTTCTCTTTTGTTTGTTTTGTATTCCTTTCCTGTCTTTATGTTTTCGTATTGTTTGTTTACATAAAATAAAATTAAAAAATGAAAAATCCTCTCTTTTAATTCTTTTTAAGAATTAGGAAATTTATTTTGATTGCAACTGTTCTTTCCCTAATATCATGTTCTATTTTACCATTCACCTCTTTCTTACTTTCCCGTGTGTTTAAGATATAACTGTACTATGCTATTTGTGTTTCTATGTTTATTCTTTTATCTTTTATTATGAGATGTAGTTGATTGGTTCTATCCCTTCTTCCTTCCTTCTTCGCTACTTTATTCCTTTGAATTTCCCTTCTTTTTCTTCCATTTTATCCACCCTCCTCCAAGAATATGATCCATTCTTAGGTCCTCTGTTTTTCTTATATAATTCTCTTAATAAATTTTTGTGATATTTAATGGGAGATTTAATTTTTCATTCCCATATCAGAATGTTAGTACATCATCATTAACACATTTCATTCCAATTATTCAAGTAAGCTTACTTTTCTAAATTTCACTTGACTCTTCTATTTACATTTAAAGGTTCTAAATCTGGCATTTTCATCAGAAATCCTTGAAAGTCTTTTTTTTCCTCCTGAAATATGCTCAACTTTTCAGGAAAATTATTCTTAGTTATAATCTATTTTTGTTGTTCAGTTGTTCTACTCATGGCTGACTCTTCATGATCTCATTTGCAGTTTTTTTTTTTTTTTTGTTTTGTTTTGTTTTGTTTTTTGCAAGGATACTGCAATGATTTGATATTTCCTCCTCCAGTTCGTTTTATACATGAAAAAACTGAGGGAAACAGAGTTAAGTGACTTGCCCAGTGTCACTCTGCTAATATGTGTCTGAGGCTTGATTTGAACTCAGGAAGATGAGTCTGCCTCTTGGCCGGTATTCTATCCACTTCACCACCTATCTTTGACTTTTAAGAATATTTTAAAATCTCTTATTTATAGTAGATGTTGCTGCATTTTGAGCATTTCCTATTGTGGCTTCCTAGTAATTTAATTACTTTTTTTCTGGAAAAACTCTAGATTTTATATATAATGTTATTGATACATTCTTTTTTGGAGATTCTTTCAGGAAGAAATTGATATATTTTTTCAGTCTGCACAGAATCATATAATGCTTTAAGTTTTGTGAGATGCTTTTCAAATTTTACATTTGATCTTCTCAACAACTCTGAGAGGAAATTTGATGAGAAAACAGAGAGTCAAAGATAAAGTGAGTTCCCCTGACTCATACAGTGGGTGAGCACCTGAAGCTAGAATTCAACTCAAGTATCCCTGACTTTGGCTATGAAAAAGTGCTCTAAGTCACTTTTTGATTAGAGAAATACAAATTACAACAACTTTGAAGCACTATCTCACACCCATCAGATTGGTTAATATGATCAATAGGAAAGTGGTAAATGATGGAGAGGATGTAGGAAAACTGGGACATCAATGCATTGTTAGCTAAGTATTGTGGTCTGATTATTCTGAAGAGCAATGTGAAATTATGCCCAAAGGGCTTTAAAACCACACATACCCTTTGACCCAGCAATATTACTATTAGATCTGTATCCCAAAGAGATAAAAAAAGAAAAGATCCTACATGTATAAAATTTTATAATAGCTCTATGTGGTAGTAAAGAATTGGAAATTAAAGGGGTGTCCATCAGTTGGGGAATATCTGAACAAGTTGTGGTATAAGAATGTGATGGAATACAATTATAAGTTGTGGTATAAGAAATGATGATCAAGATATTTTCAGAAAGACCTGGAAAGACTTACATGGATTGATGCAAATTGAAGTGAGCCAAACCAAGAAAAGATCAGACATAATAACAGAAATATTTTACAATGATCAAATTTGAATGATTTACCCATTCTCAGCAATACCATTATCTAAGCCAGTTATGAAGGATTTATGATGAAAAACATTATTCACTTTCTGAGAAAGAAAAGTATAGATAGAGATGGAAGTATAGATTTAAAAAACTATTTTTCTTAGTTTTCCTCTTTGGTCTGTGTTTTCTTTTGCAACATGAGAAATACAACATGATACTGACTTTTTGTGATAATGACTCACATAGAAATATGTTTTTTCATGACTGCACAAATATGGGGAAAGTATGGAAAGGAATGTTGGGAGAGAATTTGGAAATCAAAATTTTAAAAAGTGAACGTTGAATATTTTTTTTACTTGCAATTGAGAGTGACATATTAAAAAGATAATTAGGAATATCTGTCTGGCATTGTTTGTAATGAAATTATATGAGTTCTATGTGGTCATTACTTCATTTGGTAAGTGTTCACTCAACAATTGCATATTGGCAGGTGATTGATAGACATTTGCTCATCTATGCTTTTGTGGTTTGTATCTCCACTGTCTTTTAAAAAACAGCTAATAACTCAACAATCCCATCTACTTGTCATTTTTGTATCCTTATATACAGTTTATTTATACTTATAGATTTGAATTCTCAACTGAAAGTCAAGAGCATACTGATTATCCATTGACTTTTCTTGGACTTCAGTTCTCTTAGTCATTTTTGTTCAATCATTACCATTCACAGATAATTTTCTTTGCCAGAAAATCAGAAACAAAATCAGTATTGAAAAGTTTCTGGCTTCTGTCACATTTCTGTCATCATCGTCTCCATCCTGGCAGTGGTTCTATCCTTTTTTTGATTCTACTTTTTTCATAAATCTCCCACTTGACTTTATGTCTTAAGGCATTGCAGCCATAGTTACTAAGGACATCTTAGAAATGCTATCTTTGCTCCCATTTCCACTGTTACCTCTAAATAGAAATAGTGATTAAATGAATGGAAAAAAAGCTGATGAAAACATATAATGTAAAAAAAAGGAAAGATAAAAGTATTCTAGAAACATAATTTTAAACATTACTAGAAATGAGGGAGGATATCAGTCAATAAAATAAATTGGAAAAGAAATGTTAAAATAAAACATTTGGAGGGGAAATATTGGTTCGGACAAATTCTAAATTCTGGTAAAATAAGCTCATTTGACAAAAGAGATGAAGCTGATATAAAAATAAAAGAAATTGACATTTATTTTAAAATAGAAATAAGAGAAAATGGTTTATAAATTAAAATTGATGTTTCAAGGAAAACTACCTTACCTCCAATTTACTTATATTCTTGGGTGAAGTACTGGGTTGGGAATCAGTTATGGCATTCGCAGCGGTGGTCATGGCCAAGATTTCCTCTTTCTTTCCATTTGAGGAAAGATAAAGAAAAAAAGACCATAAATACTGAATATTTTATTTATACATACACACACACACACACACACACACATATATATATATACATATACACACATATACACACACACACACATACATATATATAATATATCTATCACTATCAATAGAACAGCCAATACCATTGAAACAGAAGGAATCAACAAAGACCATGTCCTGTGGTTTGTTCAAGCACTTTCCCCAGAAGACTTTGGTCCATTGGAGACCATGCAAAGTCTCAACTAGATTTTCCTGAGATTCTTCAAGTTACTCCCCTGCTTTGCTTCACCTCAGCTTATATACACAAGCTGCACATCATGTGTAGAAGCAGCACTGATGTACAAAAAAGTGAAAAATATGAGAGAGGATCAGATATATTTATTGGCTTTGTCCATGAATATAAAGTGAAGATAATGTGGCTTCTAAACTCACTTCTGTGTTATCATTTAATTCATAAAAAAGGATGGTAGAAAGAGGAAACAGTAATGTGGAGGTGGAAGAGCAAACATTAAAGCAAAATTAAAAGACAAAAAATTGAAAATTTTCATTCATTTTTTAAAAATTAATTTTTCTTGTTCTGTACTTGAAATGATAAAAAAGAATATTTCCGTGTGCACAATAGCACAAAAAGAAAGACTGTATATGGAAACTATAAACCTCCACTTGCTTATAAAATGATTTTTCATAGCTCTTTTCAACAATGAGGTGATTCAGGCCAGTTCTGATAGACTTGTGATAGAGACAGCCGTCTGCATCCAGAAAGAGGACTATGGGAATGAACATGGATCACAATATAGTCTTTTCACTTTTATTATTGTTGTTGTTTGCTTGTTTGGTTTTTTCCTTCTCATTTTTTCCCTTTTTGATCTGATTTTTCTTGTGCAGCATGATAATTGTGGAAATATGTTTAGAAGAATTGCACATGGTTAACATAGATTGGATTATTTGCTTTCAAGAGAAGTGGAGAAGTGGGGAGGGAGGGAGAAAATATGGGAATATAAGATTTTGCAAGGATGAATGTTGAAAACTATCTTTGTATGTATTTTGAAAAATAAAAAGCTATTCTAAAAATGACTTCTACATGTTACTTTTAAAGCTGTCCTGCTTCCTTGTTGCTCTTTTGAGCTTCCTTTTGTGTTCTCTTTTGTGCATTTAAAATATGGTTTAATGGTCTTTTTTTGGCATGAGTATTGCTAAGCTCTCCTTCTACTTCATTATTCCAAAAGAGAAAGAAGAGAAAAAACCCTTTTAATAAGCACAATCAAGCAAAATGAATCCACATAGCAGTCATGCCCCCATGACAAATATCTCTTCTTTCATCTCTAATTCATCATCTCTCTTTGAGAGATAACATGCTGAATCACTGGTCCTCAGGAAACATAGATGGTCATTGAGTCTCCAAGATTTTGTTTTTCCTTTAGAGTTGTTCTTACTTCAGCTTGCTTCACTCTATTAATTCAGATTACTCAGCACTCTGAAATGATCCCAGCATTTTTTTTTACAGTGCTTAGTATTCCATTACATTTATATAACACAATTTGTTTGACCATTTTCCAATTGTTGATTATCTTAGGTTCTACTTCTACTGCTGCTACTACTTCTACTTTTTGTTTTTTGTTGTCTTCTCCTCGTTCTCTTCCATTTCCTCCTCCTCATTTTTGTTGTTGTTCTTGCTCTTGTTCTTTTTGTTCTTGTCCTTGCTTTTGCTCTTTTTCATCTTGTTCTTTTTTTTCTTCTTCTTCCCTGTTTCTTGCTGTCTCTATTTCATTCTTTCTCTGTCTCCTTTTGTCTCTCTCTCTCTCTCCTCTCCACCTTCCCTTTCTTCTTCAGAAATGTGTTTTGCTTGAAACTATTCCCTTTCTGGTAATGTCCTTTCTATTTATCTTCAACATCTACTTTGTTGTATTGAATTTGTTGTATTTCCATAACAAATTGTGTTTGTTGTACATGTTCAGTCCTCTGAATGCTTTATATAAGAATGATGTTTAATGGATACCTGTTTTCATTATTCAAGCCTCTATGCTTTTTCTTCTCAGTCACAATTATGAGACATTTTTCCTCCTTTCTTCACAAATATATTTGTTTTTCTTTCCCTTCTTTTTTTCCCCTATCATCAAATCATCAGAATTCATCTATGACCAATTCTGTCTTTCTTTGCAATGTTGTCTCAGTTCCCACTTCCACTGCCATGTACAAACAGACATTGTGAGCAAATCAAGCAAAAATATAATAAAACTATTTGATGAAAAAAATTTAAGAGATTAAAGTCTTTCAGAAATACAAATTTAAATATTATTGGAAATGATAAGAGAAATACCAGAGAATAAAAGGCAAATTAAAACACTGATCAAATATAACCTTATCAAGACAAATACCCTCACAAGCAAATAAAAACATTTAGAACAATTACAATATCCATTATATGTCTTCAAAGAATTTAGAGGAAAAGAATAAATCTGGATACAAATATATCAAAGTAAAGTTATAATAATAAAGTATGGAATCCTGTGATCAAAAAGACTTAGATTATCTGGTCCAAGACAAACTTAAAAAGTAATCAACTTTCAACAACTGATAAGTGGTTCTTGAGCCACCCTTGGAAAATCTGAAGTGAAATCCTCTCTCAACACAGTCCATTTTATTTTGAATTATAGAGTTTCACTAATCATATTTCTATACAAGTATTCATACAAAGACACTGATTCACTTATAGATACTCATGGAATCATAGAATTCAAAGATTTGTATTCTATTTTTGTCTATGTATTTTCAAATTTTTTTGAATAAAAGGTAAGTTTCCAGGATAAGTAATGTTTTCTTTTATCTTTTTTTTGTGAGAAATGCTTTAAAAAATTTGCCACTGTGAATAATAAAGTAGCCTGGCTATGTAATGTATTTTCATTTTTCTTCATATCCCTCTATTTTAAAAATCTTATTTTTTTTTACAGCATAATTATTTCCAGACATTTCCTAAATATCCTTGATGAGCTATTAGTGGGAAGGTCCCCCAAAAGTCATTTTTTGTTAGATTCAAAGCACTTGGAAAACCTAACCACTATGCAGCTTGTTGTGATGAGCCCAGGATAGAGACTGACTCCATCACCTGGCTTTTCCATGTGAGTATCTGGGCAATTTTTATAGATATAGAATGAGGAATAGTAGATTCTAAGGAAATCAATATACTTATAATTCATTTTCATCCACTATTATTTGATTGGGTTGTTTGTGGAGCCTCTTATATTTTAAACAGGCTTGAAGTTCAAACACAATCTTTATTGTGCACTTTTCTCTCCATTGGGAGGAGAAAAGAATAAAAAAAATTCAACCCTGACTCAGAACCCAAACAGCTAATAAATATATTGGGGGGAAAACAAACACAAAAATAAGTGTCCTGGGGCAGCGAGGCAGCACAGTGGATAGAATGCCAACCCTGAAGTCAGGAGGACCTGAGTTCAAATCTGCCCTCAGACACTTAACACTTCCTAGCTGTGTGATCCTGGGTAAGTCACTTAACCCTAATTGCCTCAGCCAAAAAAAAAAAATTAATAACAAGTATCCTGTGGTAGATAAAGGAAAAAGTAGGGACCTGTGATCTAAAAATGGTCTAAAGTGGTTTAGACATTTTTCTGCACCTTCGACTGCTTGCCCTCAGCATGAAAGCCCTGATTGTGGTGATAACAAAGAGAGCCATTGAGGTACAACAATGGCTAAATTTTATATAGTGCTTCACAGATATTATCTCATCTGGTATTCAAAATAACTCTTTGGGATAAGTCCTATTATTAAATCCATTTGATAGATGAGGAAATAGAAGCACTGAGAGGTTAAGGAGACTATCCCAAGTGCCCAAAAAAGCTGAACTCAGTTGTTCCGACTTCAAATCCAACCCTTTTCACTGTGCCACAAAAATCCCTTGGAGATGAAATCACAAAATAAAACCCTGGCTAGAAAAGTAATTAAGAAAGAAATGCTGGTACTAGCTTGAACAGAAATCCAGAGCTGTCCTGAGGCCCTTCTCCACCTAGAGAGCACCAGAACCTCAACGATGCTATTTTCCACAAGCTCTCCCTTGCTACTACTGCTAAAGGAAATCCTGTCCTCAGGCTGGGTTAGCTTGATGGGTGAGAATCCTCACATTTGTACAGCCTCAGACCCCTGGCTACACTCTGTCCTAGTCATCTGGACATATTGACGCCATATATTCCCTTCCACTTTTCCTTTTTCCTATCCCAAACCAATAATTGAATCATGCTACTATTGCTTCTAGAAATGACTAATTGACTGCCTTGTGACTTCTCCCACCATACTTGGGACTTTCCAAGTCAAATCATTCTATGGCCTCAAATGAGTTGTCTTCCGTCTTATAGTAAAAGTTCTTTCTTTTTTTAAAAATTATTCCATCTACCTTGTAGCATTGAATGATGCTCTGACCTGCCTGATAATCTTCAATTCAACAAGAACTAACTCCAACCTGCCTGATAACTTCAATTTAACAAGTACTCCTCCTATAAATGTGTATATTGCTACTATTTGTCTCAAGTTTAAAGAAGCTATTGTGAAATAAATAAATGTGTGATCATGCTATATCCTGTGATCCTAGCTTACTCTTTCTCTACAACTCATTTTGGTGGGAGAAAGAGGTTCAACAAAAGTCCTTGAAGACTATATTCTTTACAAGCATCCTAAATATTGTGGCAAGCTTCTGTTCTTGATAAAGCAAATATGCTTCTTGCTTCTGACCACTGTCTATAATTTGGCGATTCTTAAATTCCCTCCAAATACCACGTTACTGGATTTTTTCCCATTATGTTCCATTACCATGTACTTCGGTTAACTTGGTTGCAGAATTTCCAGTCTTGAACTTTTTTTTTTTCTGTTTTTGTTTGAGCATGATGTCATATCATTTCAATTTTCTTCTCTCATAATGGATTCTTTAAGAAGCATGGCTGTTTTAGAGGTGGGGGGATGCTAGACAGTGTTGTCTAGGTTCATGTGAACAAAGTCTGGAGAAAGCATATGATGCTACTTTATTGGATCAGACTGTGACAATGAGCTGATTGCCTCTTTGAAAAGCTGATTTGTTGAGTATTTTTAAAAAATTAATAACTGATTCTTTGGAATATTTTGAAGTTGGACTTGAGAAATGATTTTGGATGCAATGAGGTATATTGTATGAACAATAAACTCACCGTGACCTGAAAAAAAATTTAAAAAGAATGTAAGTTCCTTGAGGATAGGGACTATTAATATTTTAAATTTGTACATTTGGTACCTAGTACAATGCCTAGAATTATACAAACATTAAAAAATCGTCCTTTTTTCATTTGGTTCATTCTTTAACTTGTTCATTCATTCACTATTTCTTTCTACCTCTACAATTACCATTGCTAGTAATAAAGTAGATACTCCACAGCTTATTATGGCAGGTTGAAAAAACTTATCTCTTATGAAATAGCTAAGAAGTCATAATCAAAGGTACACAACTATACAGCAGAAACCCAGTATTCATCCTGCATGAATTAACAGGTAGTTCTCTACTACAGATATAAACACTAGTATTTTTACAAATTTGACAAATAAAGTCTTAGAGCACCATCAAAGACAGAAGTGTTGTACATAATTGATGAGACATAAGAACAACGTTCTTAAATGATGTTGTCAGAGCATATACTCAGAACCTCCAAATTACACGGGAAAAAAGCTATCAAAATATAGACACCTTGTGGGAGAAATCAAAGCCATTTGGGAAGCATTTGGAGTGGCTCTCATCCCTGTCACCTTGCCTTCTATTGGCGTGATTTAGAGAATGCCTTTCAGTGGATCTGCAGAGGACATGATTCTATTCAACATTTCTATTCAATAGTTTTAGCTGCCCATGCAACATTCTACTAAATATTAAATATAAAAAAAAAATCAAAGCAGGAGAATGACAAGTTTCAAGACTATTTGTATGTGAATTCTATTGAATATGAAAATAAGAACAATAATTTATGTTTATGCAATTGTTCAGTCAGTTTTTAGTTTTGCCCAACTCTTTGTGACCCCATTTTTTGGGGAATTTTTTTTTTTTTTTTCAGAGAGGCTGGAATGATTTTTTTTTTTTTTTTAGCTCCAGAGGAACAAATTGAGGCAAATAGGATCTAGTGCCACACAACTATTAAGTGTCTGAAGCCAAATTTGAACTCAGGAAAACAAGTTTTCCAGATTCCAAGCCCAATGCTCTATCCACTATGGTGCCCCCAGCTGCCCATTTATGTTAGGTTTTAACATTAATCACCAGCATTTATATGGTGCTATAGAGTTTACAGAGCACATCATGTAATTTGATATTATAAGATATGGATTATTGTTATCTCCATTTTATAGATAAGGAAACAGAGAATTAGAAAAATTATATCAGAGAATTTTCCTAGGATTACAGATCTAGTAAGTGTTTACAGGAGGTCTTCCTGATGCATTATCCAGCGCACAGTCCACAAAGATAAAGTTATCCTCCCATTAATTCGCATTTCTATTGTTCTTTTATGTTTGTTGTTCAACAAATTATCACTTAAACAGATTAAATGACTGTTCTTTGTTACAGAATGAAAGCATTGGATATAAGCCCATCTTTAGTAGGTTCCTTGAAAGCATCTTTGGGACAGCTATGATAGCTGACTAGATGGCAGACATGAAATAGGTAGGTAGTGTTATGGATAGAGCATTGGCCCTATTGGATCAGTCATGAGTTCATATCTGGTCTTAGACACGCTAATAAACAACCTAATAGCTGGGCTTGTGCGTTAACTTCTGCCTCCCTCAGTTTCCTCAGTTGTATACTAGGGATGATAATACTAACCTCTGAGAGTTGTTAGGATTAAGTGAGATAATATTTCTTGATACAAAATAGGTGCTTAAAATGCCCGTTCCTTTCTCCTTTCCCACTTTTTAAAGTATGTTATAATATCCAGATAATTTTCATTATAACCTTGAGACAAAAGTATTGTTGATTTGCCCAAAGTAACAGTTAACACATTTCAGGCCTGAGACTTTGACCTAGGTCTCCCAACTCCAAGTATCGCTCTCTTTTCATTATATATGCTACTTTTCGGACATTAATGTAGCACTTATTTTGTGCAGTGCAGGAATGTAGGTAGAGAGTTGACCCACTTAGATGGCCATTGAGCAAAGGAAGATCCTGTATCACCACCCAAGTGGAGCCAATGATTCCTGGGATAGAAGTGAGAAAAGCATATTCTACTTACTTGCTAGCATCATCAGAGCTGTTCCATTTATTGCTATTCTGCCCTGATTCTTTCCCAATGGTTAGCAAATTCTCTCTATTCTCCCACTTACTCTCCTTATTCCAACAATCCTTTACTGTCAATGACTAAACCACCCTAACATCTACTACCTGTTCTCTCATTCCCATCCATTTCAATTCTATATCTTTAATGTCAAACTCCAGCTTTGCCTGCCCCTTCGATGTGCCCTCTGAAATTCCTGTTCCATTATTAACAAACGTCCCTAGATATTTCTCTCTTGTTCCTCTCCTCTTCTGTCCCTTATGGAGGCATGATTGCCCTAATTCTGAGATCTTGATAATTCCATGCTTGACTTCAATAATTCCTAATCTTGATCCTAAAGGTAATAAATTCAACTATATACTAATCTCAACTCTTCTATTCCTGCTCGGTTGTCCTTCTCAAAGCCTAGACTGGGATTCCTTCCACTATCCATCTCCAAAGCATGTGCTATTGAACATAGTTAGAGGAACTATAAAGTCCCCTCCAAATTTATGTTATTTAACCTTAACTGGGTCTTCAATGGAGCAAGACATTTTAATCCTTTTACTTCTCCCTAATTGATTCTTTAGCAACTCTTTCAACTCTTCCCTTCTCTTCTCTCTTTAAGCTTCCCAACTACTATCTCTTCCACAATACTCTCAGCTGAGGATCTCTTTTCATACTTTACTCATGAGCTCCCTCTTCTTCCCTTCTCCTCATCTCACATCCCTTAATATCATTTACTTCCTTTTTAGTAAGTCCCTGAAAAAGAGGTGGTCCTTCTTCTTACCAAGGTCAAGCTTTCTACTTGCATCCTTGCACTTATAATACTTTCCTGTGTTCTCCAGCTGATGGCACTACTCTTATGCTATCTGTTGCTCTAATCGTCATTCTTTCCCTATTTCTTCATTACTTCCTCATTGTCTACAAACATGCTCTATCAAGTCCTAATGATTCTAGTTTGTCAGGTAATAAACATTTATTAGGAGCTTACACTGTGCCAAGCACTGTGCAAAGTGCTGAGTATTTTTTTTTAAAGGTAAAACTCTTTTGTATCTGTTCCTTTCTCTCTCCACCAATCTAGTAATCTATTTCAGATCTTCATCACCTTTTACCTGGACTACTGCTATAAGGTTTCTAATTGGTTTCTCTCCTTTGAGCCTCTTCCTCTCCACCATCTTGTTCATTGATATTCCTTAAGTTTGGAACTATGTCCCTCCCTGATTCAGGAATCTCCAAGGGCTTTTAACTGCTTTTCAGACTAAACATTAATTTCTTTTTGGTCTTATAAGCCTTTGTCAATCTAACTGCAGTCTACCCTGACAGATTAATTGCACCTTACCCTCCTTTATGCATTCAATACTCCAATCACAGTTTGTTCCCTGTGCACATTCTGTCTCCTATCTCTGCACCTTTGCTCATGTCTGTAATGGAGACCTTTGCCTTTTAGAATATACAATTTTTTTTCAAGGGACGACAATTGAAGTGCTCAGTCCTACCTGAGTCCTATTTGGATTCCTCCCAAGTACTACGACTCTCAGACTAAATTATTTTATATTACATATGTAGATGTATACACTCATATATATTTATAATACTTATCTATATTTATGTTGTTTCCTCACTCTTATATAGGCTCCTTGAGGGCAGGGACTGTTTCATTCTGGTTTTTTTTTTTTATACTCTACACATTTAGCACAATTTCTGGCATATAGTGTATTTTTTAAGGAATGATTATTAAATGAATGAATTAATGAAAGAATAGTAATATGCTCACCAGGACCATGGGGAATATATTAATTGGCAGGAGAATATGGTCTTTGAGTTGGCCACCATCACATGTTTCTGAAATCAAGGAAGAGCATCTTTGGTGAATCTGAGGAGAAAGACAAAAAATGAGAAGATAAGGGAGGAGATGAAGGGAAAGAACTATCTGTGGGTTAGCTATTAGGCAAGATACTCCCCAATTTTCCTCACTTTAGCAAACTGAATTTCTGGGGCTGCCTGTATATATCACAGTTGAGCTTTGTTGGGGTTCAGGAGGAAAATTAGTGGTGCTGATTTTATGGGCACCAAAGAACTTCTCAAAGCACTATCAACCAGATGATGATGGATGGCCTCCTGTCTAATCCTGATCCGCCTAGAATCCCCACTCCTAGATCCTCCTATTAGAGTCCTGAACCTTCCTGTTACTCCTGTGAAATGATTGCATTAGGTTCTGAGATCTTGGAGAAAAGTGATACAAATTCTGTAACATGGAGATCAGAGCCAGAGTTAAGATTTAGAACTAAAAGGACCTAGTCCAATACCGCCATTTTATAGACCAAGAAACTGAGGATTGATGAGACTGATAAGATTTGCCTAAGGTCACATAAAAATATGAATAAGTATCATTTGTCTCTATCTATACTATCTCTTAAACCCAGCATTTCAGTTCAAATCTGGCATTTCAGTGTTCACCTTTTACAGGGAGGATTTCTTCTTTATCTCCCTTCCCAAGGGATAGAGAGTTTCTTTTTTTTTTTTTTTTTTTTTTAAAGAAGTCACTTTCTTCCAAATGGTTAGCCATTCCAGAAATAAGTCAGTTTTGTTTTGTTTTTGTTTTTGTTTTTTGTTTTTCCTGAGGCTGGGGTTAAGTGACTTGCCCAGGGTCACACAGCTAGAAAGTGTTAAGTGTCTGAGACCAAATTTGAACTAGAGTCCTCCTGAATTCAAGACTGGTGCTCTATCCACTGTGCCACCTAGCTTCCCCAAGTCAGTTTTTTTTTTAAGTAACATGCATTAAAAGAAAATTTGGGGGTTCTAAATCCTCTCCCTTTAATCCCTTTCCCATTCATTGAAAAGGCGAGCAATATATTCTTCCTTATAATGTGAAATCATGCAAAATCTATTTCTATATTTCCCAAAATGTTGCCCCCAAAAGGCAAGGAAAATAACATGAAAAACAATATGCTTCAATCTGTACAGAATTCATTAAAATTCTCTCCAGAGGTGGATAGTATTTTTCCTAAATTCTTTGGAATTCTCTTGGATCATCATCTTGATCAAAGTAGCTAAGTCTTTCACAGTTGGTCATCCTTACAATACTGCTGTTACTATGTACAATGTTCTCCTGGTTCTGCTCACTTCATTTTGCATCAGTTCATATATGTCTTGCCAGGTCTTTCTGAAACCTCCCCTCATCATTTCTTATAATACAATAATATTTCATCATAATCACATACCACAATGTATTCAATCATTCCCCAATTGATGGTCATTCCCTCAGTTTTCAATTCTTTGTCCTCACAGAGAGAGCTGATTAAATATTTTTGTAAATAGAGGTCCTTTCCCTTTTTCTTTGCTCTCTTAGCAGTGGTATTGCTGAGTTAGAGGATATGCATAGTTTTATAGATCTTTGGGCATAGCTCTAAATTTTTCTTCAGAATGATTGGACTGGTTCGCAATTCTACTAACAATGCATTACTGTGCCTGGTTTTCCTCAACCTCTTAAATAGTTATTTTGTTCCTTTTTTAATCTGTTAACCAATCTCATAGGTGGGAGGTGGTACCTCTGAGTTGTTTTAATTTGCATTTTTCTAATTATTCGTGATTTGGAGCCTTTTTATATAGCTATTAATAGCTTTGAATTCTTCTTTTGAAAACTGTCTATTCATATCCCTTGACCCTTGGGGAATGGCTTATTATTATTTTTAATAAATTTTATTCAGTTTTTTATATATTTGAGAAATGAAGCCTTTATCAGAGAAATTTGCTGTCAAATCTATCTCCTTGGAGCTAGTTTCCCTATTTCCTTCTAATTTTACTTGTATTAGTTTTGTTTCTTTTATTAATTTACATTAATGAACATTATTCATTTTGTTTTCCATCACTATTTTTTGTTTGATTATGGAACTTCCCTCATTCATAAATCTGAGAGGTAAATTTTTCCATGTTCCTATAATTTGCTTATAATAGTACTCTTTATGTCTAAATCATGTAGCCATTTTGAGCTTATCTTGGTATCCAGTGTGAAATGTTGGTCTATATTTAGTTTCTGCCAAATTGCTTTCCAGTTTTTTCAGTTGTTTGCCCCCAAAGGTTGGATCGTTGGGTTTATAAAAATATAGATTATTATAATCATGTATACTGAATACCTATAATCTCTTTTACTTATAAACCACTGAGTTTCTTAGCCAGTAACAAATTTTTTTGATGATTACCATTTTGTAATATAGCTTGAAATCTGATGCAAATAATATTTCTCCAATTATTTAGATTTATCTTTATTTGCGTGAAAAGCATTTTATGTTTGTTTCATTGGTATCTATTTTTATTTCTTTAGTTTTTTTTCTTATTTTATTGCTATAATTAGCATTTTTAGTGCAATAATGAATAATAGTTGTGATAAAGAACATTTTTGCTTCACTGATTGTGAATGCTTTTAGTTTATTCCTATTAAAGATAATGTTTATTTTTGGTTTAAGATAGATTTAGATAGATAATTAGTTTAAGAAAAGCTCAATTTATTCCTATTCTTTCTAGTGGTTTTTTAAAAATAGGATTGGTTGCTAAATGGTATATTTTGTCAATAGTTTTTTTGCATCTTTTGATATAATCACATCATTCATGTTACTTTCATTACTGATATGGTCAATTATGCTGATAACTTCTTGGAATAAATCCATTCTGGTCACAGAGTGTGATCTTTGTGATATATTTGCTACAGTCTTGTTGCTAATATTTTATTTAAAATTTTTGCAACAGAATTCATTAGGGAAATAGGTTTCTCATTTTCTTTCTTTGTTTCTGCTTTCTCCGATTTAGTTGTCAAAACTATCTTTGTTTTGGTGAAGGAATTTGGTAGGATTTTTTCTTTACCTGTTTTTTCAAATAGTTTATGTAGTATTGGAATTAACTGTTCTTTAAATGTTTAGTAGAATTCACTTGTGAATTCATCTGATCTTGAGAATTTTTTCTTAGAGAGTCCCTAATGGCTTTTTCAATTTGTTTTCCTAAGGTAGAGTTATTTATATATTCTATTTTCTTTACTGTTAATCTGAGCAATTTATATTTCACTCAGACTGTCAGTTTGTTGGCATATATTTGGGCAAAGTAACTCCTAATAATTGCTTCAATTTCATCTTCCTTGGTGGTATATTCACCCTTTTCATTTTTAATACTTGCAGTTTGGTTTCCTTCTTTCTTTTTTAAAAAAAATCAAATTAACCAATGGTTTATTTTATTGTTTTTTAAAAGTAAAATCAACTTCTAGTTTTACTTATTAGCTTAATGGATATTTTTTGCTTTCAGTTTTATTAACCCATTCTTTGATTTCAGGCTTTGTGTTTTGGTGTTTAAATTTTTTAAAAAAATTTGTCCTTTTTTCTAAATAAATAGTTGCATGCCCAATTAATTGATCTGCTCTTTCTTTCTTTTATTGATGGGAGTATTTAGAAATATAAATTTTCCCAAGTACTACTTTGCACCCCACAAATTTTGATGTTGTCTCATTATTATCTTAATGAAATTGTCTCTATGCTTCTTTAGAATAAGATTATTTTGAACAGAAAACCTAAGAAAAGATGGTTAGCTCTGAACACAATCTATAGTATTTGTTTTGTGGGCTTTCTTGAAAGGGAAATTTATTGTTTTATATTGGAATTCTCTCTTGTGTTATGGTGTGCACTTGATAATTTTTTTTCATTTTTCTATTTTGCATTTGTTTTAAATAAATTAATTAGTTAAAATTAAATTAAATTATTTAATTTTAATTACTTTTTGTTTATTGACATTATGATCTCAAAGGGTACATTTAACAGTTCTGCTTTTCTGCATTTCTTTGTAAAATTTTTCATGTGCTAATACTTGGTAAATTTTTGACAATATAGAGCCAAGAAAAAATATACTTCTTTCTATTCCCATTTGATTTTTTTTCCAGAGGTCTATCATATCTAACTTTTCTAATAGTATATTAATCTCAATTTCTTTCTTATTTATTTTAGGATTAGATTTATCTAGTTCTAAGAGTGCTAAATTGAGGATCCAGACATTGCTTTACTGCCTATTTCCTCCTCTAATGCATCTAACTTTTTCTTTAACAATTTATATGTCTTCTGGTGCATATATATTTAATATTGATATTGTTTTGTAGTTTATGGTACCTTTTTTCAAAATATAGTTTTCCTTATTAGATTTTTGCTTTTGTTTTGTTTGAGATTTTAATTGTTACACTTGCCTTTTTTTACTTCAGCAGAAGCATAATATAATTTAATTTATCCTCTCATTTTAACTCCACATGTCTTTCTGTTGCCAGTGTGTGTGTTATAAACAACATATTGTTGGCTTTTGACTTTGAATCTTTTCTACTATCCACCTCACATTTATAGGTGAGTTCATTCCATTCACATTCACAGTTATGATTATTATGTATTTTTCTCTATTGTATTTTCTTCTATTAATCTTTTTCTCCATATATATTTTTTTTACTCTGTCTCTCCTCAAAAGTTTATTTTGCTTCATATCACTGCCACTCTTAATTTGCTCTCCCTCTTATCACCCACATTTATTTCTTGGTAAGTATTTTACTTAAGTTTTTTGTATCAATATTCATTAGGGGATTGCTCTGCAATTTTCTTTCTCTGCTTTGACTCTTTCTGGTTTAGATATCAGTGCCATATTTGTGTCACAGAAAGAAAAAAATGACTATTTCTCAAAATAGTTTACATAATATTGGAATAAGTTGTTCTTAAAATGTTTAGTAGAATTCACTTGTAAATCCATCTGACCCTGGAGGTTTTTCCTTAGGGAGTTCATTAATGGCTTTTTCAATTTCTTTTTTTTTTTAAATGGGATTATTTAAGTCATTTATTTCCTTTTCTGTTAATTTGAGAGGTGTGAGCTACCACCTCACTCAGATTGGCTAAAAGGACAGGAAAAGATGATAAATGTTGGAGGGCATGTAGGAAAAGACATTGATGCATTGTTGTTCATTCTGGAACTATGCCCAAAGGGCTATCAAATGTGCATACCCTTTGATCCAGCAGTGCCATTCCTAAGACTGTAGCCCAAAGAAATCTTAAAGGAGGAAAACGGACCCACATGTGTAAAAACGTTTGTAGCAGCTCTTTTTGTGATAGAAAGAATTGGAAAATGAGTAGATGCCCATTAATTGGGGAATGGCTGAACAAGTTGTGGTTCATAAAGGTAATGGAATATTATTGTTCTATAAAAAATGATGTTCAAGCTGATTTTAGAAAGGCCTGGAAAGATTTACATGAACTAATGCTGAGCAAACCAATCAGAACCAGGAATACATTGTACACACAATAATAAGAAAAATGTGCAATAATGAACTATGAAAGACTTGTTGTTTCTCAGCGGGTTCAGTGATCCAAAGCAATCCCCAAAATAGACTTTGGACAGAAAAGGTCGCCTGAATCTAGAAAAAAGAACTATAGATATTGAATGCAAATCAGCACATGTTATCTTCACTTCTTTTTTTTTTTTCTCTCCCACTGTTTTTCCCCTTTGCTCTGATTTTTCTCTTCCAACGTGATTCATAAAGCAATATTAAAAATAAATTTAAAAAACTTTCTTGTGATACCATGAGCAAATTAAGAGATCATGGAATAGTTTGTTATATTCATAGTTAAGGGAAGAATTTAGAATCAAAGAATATATAGAGAGAATGACAAAATATAAAATATTCAATTTTGATTACACAAAATTAAAAAAGTTTTTGCACAAGCCAAACCAATGCAACCAAAATATAAGGAAAGCAAAAAACTGGGGGGAAATTTTTAGCAATACTTCTCTGATCAAGACCTCATTTCTCACATATATAGAGAACTCAGTCAAGTTTATAAAAATACAAGTCATTCCCCAATTGATAAATGGTCAAAACAGGCAATTTCCAGTGAAATCAAAGCTATCTATAATCACATAAAAGTGCTCTAAATCACTATTAATCAGAAAAATGCTAATTAAAACAACTCTAAGATACAATGTCACACATATCAGAGTGGCTAATATGACAAAAGAAGGAAAATGTTGCATGTTGGAGTGGATATGTAGGAAAACTGGGACACGAACGCATTATTGGTGGCAATAGGAACTGACCCAACCATTCTTGGGAGCAATTTAGAACTATGACCAAAGGGCAGGATTGATCCCTCTAACGTCTATTTCTGGATCTCCCTCAATACTGCCCTTGACTCTGCCTTCATGAAATCTCAGAAGTCTGGGATTGTAAAGGACCTCAGAGAACATGTACTCCAACTATATCCTAAAGGAATTTCCAAAAAACTAAACCTGCTAGTGGTTCTTTAGCTTTGTTTGAAGACATCCAGAATGGGGGAACTCTTATCTCTTGAGTCATTTCATACCATTACTGGACAGCTCTGTCTCTACTTCTATCCTTTTAAAAAACAAGCAAAATTTTAAATTACTACTTTCAGTCTAGGCAATAACTCACCGTGATCTGGCACCATACACAGTGGATTGAAACCCCTGGCTGGCAGCATTTGATGGCTTTGTTGCAAATGTCACAATTCAAAGAGTTACTCCCTTCCATCCAAACATGCTGCATTACCTGCATAAGGAATAGGAACAATAGTAGATAGAGTCAAATCAATGAGGGAAGAACCAGGGTTTGGATTGTCTCATTGTAACTGAATTAGAGAGTCTCAGGGCTGGAAAGCCTCTAGAGTTTCAGGGATTTTTGAGGCAAGTAAGTCCAGGGTCTCATTTATCTCCTACTAGGGGTTGGTTATAGAGTTAACAGTCTTCTAGTCCAAAGCTCAGACTGTTTTTCTCCATACTCTTATATCTAAATCTTCTTCCTTTTCCTTCTCCAGATAATACTATTCTGGAAAACTGCACTACAGTCTTGAGTCTGCATCAAGTCCTTTTCTTAAGGTTTGAAGAAATATAATGCCCAGCATCTGTAATAGCTTACTCCCCAGTCTCCCTTGAAAGGGGGCCAGAAATTTGAATGGAATTGGACATTTCATTGACATAGACAGCTCCCAAAGAGGAAACAATCAGCTAGATGCCTGCTGAGATCCCTTCCAATTTTATAATTCTATGATTCTGTGATAAAGAGGGATTGGAAAACTAAATCGAAACACCAGAACATCATGAGAGGCCATAACTTTACTCACCTCAGGATGTCTCCTGGATTTTGCATAAGTGCTGATGCATGGAGGGATTTTTTCATTTAAACAACTTGAATGGACTATATATTTACAAACTGAAAAGAGAAAAGGATACTACTGTAAATTTACCTAATAGTGGCACAAGACAGTCAACTGTCCTATTACTTTTGCAGTGCCTAGTGCCTCCACAGCCACAGGGTCATCAATTACAATTCAAAGCCAGGTGCAGGAAAATCTGTGACATTATTTGTTGATGACTAAAGCAACTATTGGTTTTTGACAGACTGAAACCATCCTTCTCAAAGCCCAGCCCTGTCCATGATGCCCCAGTCAAGCCATTGAGGGATCAGGGAAAGATATAGAAAAGGCATTTCCAGTGTGATAAGAGTGAACATCCCTGCTGTTCTGTCTCTTTCTCTTCTAATCATGCAACTCAGAAACAAGAAAACCTGGACTCAATAACAGAGGACTCATTGGGACTGAATTCAGATCCCACTTCCGCCACTTATTATTTGTGTGACTGGTGAAGCCTCAGCTTTTTCATTTATAAAATGAGGTGCCTGAACTAGACATTCCTAAAAGTCCCTTCCAGTTCTCAACTATGACTTTATAATTCCTTTAAACTTTCTTTTCCTCAACTATCCAAAGCGTGGGCTGGAGTAGATGGACTCTGATATCGTTTCCAGTTCTGACATTTGTATTCTATGATTCTGAATCAAGTCTGACCCTAAGGTAAGTCACACTGCCCATTGGCCCAGGCAACTCTCTGAGACTCTTAACCGTAGATCAGCTGCTGTCTTCAATTGGTAGAGGGCATTTCCATAATGAAAATCGTAAACCTAATCTTGACTTTCAAATCCCACTCCCCCAAACCAAATACCCCAGAAAAGGCTACAAGACCTCAAAGACATTAGAATGGGTCTAAATGAAATTGGGCTCCTGGTAAGGAATAAGGTTTATAAAAGTACTTTATAGGATCTGAGACACTCATAGTTTCCTTCTATAGACTGAGGCTGTGATGGACACTGAAGGCCACATTGGTGGGAAACTGGAGGCCACACCAGTGAGACACTGGATACTTCTTAGATATTTATTGATCAGAAGGTTGCTTTTTTCACTTTTAGGGAAGGCTTAATTATAATCATAAGATCATAAATTTAGAACAGGAAGAAACTTCATAGGTTTCTTTATTTTCCAAATTAAGAAACTGAAGCTCAGAGTGACCGTCATGGTAGATTCTCAGTAATGCTCGTGGGTAAATTGATTGTCTGAGGTCAAAACTACTAGTGTCTGAGGCAGGGTTTGAACCCAAGTCTTTCTGATTCTAATTCTCCACCCATCGCTCCACGCTGCCTTATTTTTACTTATATTTCTTGGCAAAAGTGGAAGCTATCACTCTACCAGAAACTCCTTACACTCTCTGCAGGAAGCGCCTCTATCCTATTTGGTCAAAGCTGAGTGCTTATGTTCCATATTCCAAAGGATCTAAGGGTGTTTTATCTAATCATGGGTATAAATCATCACTCAGTCAGCAAGAGGAGAGTTTTCAGAGTGTAGGCTTGTTCTGAATTAAATGAAAATGAGTTGCTATTGTTCAGTCCTTTGTTGGTCACCTCTGACTCTCTTTGACTTTCTTTGGGGTTTTCTTGGCAATTATACTGGAATGGCTTGTTATTTCTTTCTCCAGCTCATTTTGGAATCTGAAGCAGAGTGAAGTGACTAGTCCAGAGTCACATAGCTAGTAAATGTCTGAAGCTAGATTTGAACTCAGGAAGATTAAATTTTCTTGGCTCCAGGCTCACTGCATTATGTGCTATGGTTCCCCCTAGCTGCCCCAGATGGAAATGAAAGGAGAAGGCAAAGTGGAATAAAATGAGGATAAAAACATTGGCACATGGAAGGGAGATCCCCTTTCTTGGATATGAGAAGGAAAATATAAGGGAATAATCCACTTCTTGTAAAGAGGAGGGAGGAGTTTGGACTGGAGCATATTCCACGGAGCACACATGGTGATGGCCTTATCAGTGGATCTTTTTGGCAGTCTTGTGTCATCATTTGAGAGTCCATGGTGTAGTGAATAGGTGACCAGAATCAGAGCCCAAAAGACCTAGATTCAACTTTGCCTTTGACATTTACTTGCCCCATGACCCTCAGTGACCCAAGTTGGCTCAACACCCTACAATGCAGCACAGGTGGCAATCTGAGGAGTTTTCTCATTCAGAAATTCTTTACATAGATAAAATCACAGCCAAAAAGCATAAATTAAATGCCTACTATGTACCAGGACAGCGTAACCTAAGCCCAAAAGGCACAAAGACAAAAGTGAAATCGTTCATGCCCTCAAGGGGCTTCTATTTTAACTTGATTTCTTGATACAATGCTTGCTCAGCAAGGAGTAATTTGAGTTGTCACATGTTTCAGGAATTTAATTGAGGTCCCCTCCATTGATAGAGAATACAGGCTCTGGATTCTGGATTTAAGGTAACTATTAATGGTTTCTGTGATCAAGATAGTCATCACTCTATGGTCACATAGTGAAGTTCTTTGAACTTAACTAGACTATTAATAATATTAATATTATTATTATAATATTGTATTATAATTATAATAGGTCTTCAGATAATATAATGCAGTCCATCATCAGGTCCATCTCAGTGGTAGCTAAGAAAGCTTGCAGCCTGGGGACACCGTGGTGTCACATTGAAGAGGGCTTTAGGGCACAGAAGAGAGCTTTAGTGGAATACTTCCCATAAGGAGATGGCACTGTGATCACTTGACAACTGACTTTCAAAATAGCAGCTCCCATGTCAGTTGTGACCACCTTCATTGCCATTGTAAAGGTACAGTCTGTCTAAGAGGCTATTTGGTGAGTACCCAGATATCCTTTGGAACCTCCAAAGATCTGAATAGGGGAGACAAACAGAAGAGGTAGCCTGGACTCACATGAACAACACAGGGCCTGTTTCCGCATTCCTGTCAGCATTATGTGGCAAAAATGGCAGAAGGCTGGCTTTTTGAAATACTTTAGCTTCCAAGAGTGTTGGCCATCTTCATTCACATTCTACAGATACAAATAAATACAGACATGGATGAAACATCAGAAAAAGATGCCTCAAAAAGAGAAGAGCAATTGTCTCCATCCTCTGTCTCCTACTTTCTTCTTTGTCCCCTCCCTCTTACAAGACGCTCTTTACAGTTTTTAGAAATGCAACAACAGGGCAGAGATGTCACCCTCCTGGCAATGTCTATCTATTTTCAGTGGAAAGAAGGCTGGATTTATGATAAGAAGTCATCAGTTAAATCCTGGCTATGCCACTTGTAACTTTTTGAGTGTTCGTCCTGCAGTTCTCTCAGTTTTTCATCTTTAAAAGGAATAGTCCCTTTTAAGATCCCTTCTAGTTTTAAACTTCCAATTTTATATACTATTACCTGGCAGTGTGAACAAAGGGGAATGAGGGATTTATCATCCTTTATTACTTAGTTTTAACTATCTCCTTACTCACAGTCTGGAGAATCAGTATAACATGGGACAGAACAAAATGGCGACCACATGGGCTGATGAAATCTTAGACTACATTAAGAGAGGGACAATGTCCAGAACAACGAAAATGATAATTCCACTCTATTCTCAACAGACCACATCTGAATGTTGAAAATTAGTCTCAGTTAAGGGATACAGCACAAATAATTACAATACAATATAGAACATGGCAATGAATAAATTAGATAGATATAAAGTACTAGTTGAGGTCCAAAGAAAGATAGATTTGTTTCTAAGATGAGACAGGGTAAAAGCTTGGAGGTGAGAGGGTAATTAATATTGGGTTTTTATTTAAGTGCTAATATTTCTCCGTGATCCATTCTTTTCCTCATTTTGATCGACCCTACATCTGGAGGACAGACGTTTCTGAAGAGCTTGATTAAGGTGTTTAGTGCCAGCCCCCAAGGCATCTGCTTACCAGCCTGGGCCAACCCCTTGTTTCTGTTTACCCAGTAAGTAGAAGCCAGTTTGAGCTAAACTCTACCCTGGGGATGACTCATGTCCTTGCTTTCTAACCTGATTTGGGGTAACTTGGTCTCCAAAAGAAAAGCCAAAGCCAGGGGAAATCTAATTGTGCAAAATTGCTGGAGACAGTTGTCTTTCAGGAGGCTATTGGAATTCCTTCAGTTGGAATCAGCCACAGCTAAAGTCCAACCCATCCCCGAATCAGAGTTGTTTTACCTTTGTGGGCTGTGGGGGAAGGTCCCAGTGATGTGCTGTCAGATTGTTCAGCAGGAAAGCACTACATGATTTAAAGTGCCCCGTGACCTTCAGAAGGGGTCCTGGGGAACCTAGAACCCCCAGTAACCTCAATTTATTGGTTAGTATTAACCTAATAAATTGATTACATCATACTTAGAACTTTTTCTATCAGAATTTCATTTGCCACAGAGCAAATGTGGAGGAACACAAGTGGAATTGGGTATTATATTTTGGAATGCCACAGTTTAGGAAAGTTTAAGAGAATATATAGGTGAGGGGGACCTGAAGAGGACAATTAGAAAAGTGAACATCTTCGAGACCTTCCCTTTTTAAAAGATTAGTTGGAGAAGCCTTAAAAAGGAATGGAAGAAGAAGACTTAAGAAGGGCAAATGACGGGCACCTTTAACATATTTGAAGACTTGTTAGTCAAAGACTTGACTGGCTAAAGATTAGACTTGATCTGCTTGGCTCCCAAAGAGAGAACTAAGGGTGGATGAGTAAGGAAATGCAGAAGAATCATATAAACACTTTTTTTAAAAGCTAGATTTGTCCCTAAATGCTATAGGCCCCACCTCAAGAGGCTGCCCCCTCACTAGGAGATTTCTAGCAAAAACTGGAACATCGCTTGTTGACAGATACATATTTGAGATCCCTCCATCAGAAGGTGAGTTCTCAAGGACAGGGACTGTCTTTTGCTTCTTTTTGTATTTCCAATGTTTAGAACAGTGTCTGGCACACAGTAGGTGCTTTATATGATGGATTGATTCTACAACACGGGCTCTTGAGTGAAAAAACTAGTAGAACTTAGGTATTGTGAATTCAAATTGAGATGACCCAATATCTCTGGATAAACTATAATATAAAGGAAATGAATGGCTATCAGTAAAGAAATGGGAAGGATTTAGCCATTATGAATTCTAGGCACCAAATATAGTTGACCATTTCAACAGTTCTTACTGGAAGCAAGGGAAATATCCCCTGTTCTTTACTCTCTGTGAGATTTTAGGGAAGTAATCTAAATTCTTAGGATCTCAGCTTCTACATCATAAAATGAGAAGGTTGGACCAGTCTCTCAGGTGCCATGATCCCATCATCTTTCCTCCGTCTCTTTGGATCAGTTTCCTCATTTATAAAAATAAAGGATTTTCACTAAATCAAGGGTTCTTAATCTTTTTGTGTCATAGACCCCAGACTGTAAGCTCTATGAAGGCAAAAACCAAGTCTTATGTTACCTTTTCCATTCGATTCAATTCAATTTCTTTCCTTTCAACATGTATTATTACCCCATCACAAACAGGGGCATCTAGTTGGTCCCACAGTGCACAGAACACTCTGCCTGGAGTAGGCTGATTCATCTTCCTGAGTTCAAATCTGACCTCAGGTACTTACCAGCTGTGTGGTTCTAGGAGAGTAAAGAACTCTGTTTACCTCAGTTTCCTTATCTGCAAAATGAGCTGGAGAAGGAGATAGCAAACACTCGAATATCTTTGCCAAGAAAACCCCAAATGGGATCACAGAGAGTAAGAACCAACTGAAAATGACTTCCTAGGAAAAATGACAAACAATCCTTGTCTTCAGAGAGCTTTCATTCATGTAAGCGCCTCTCCCTGCCCATTCCTGGCACACTGCTGTGCATGTTGCCATTTATTATTAATAACAATATTAATTAATGTTCATGGAACTGAATGGCTTTGAAATCCCATGTAGTGAGGTAGGGGGACATTTTTCTGGGCAGGAATCCACATTCCTTTCCATTATTATTGAGAAATCACCCCCAAAGCCATTGTGATGATTAATTCAGGCACTGAACTTGAGATTTTATTTACAAAAGTGGAAAAAAACGTTGTTTTTTTCCAGGTATGTGAAGTGAATGAATTGTGGTTTCACTACAGGCTCCTGAAGGCTCCTTATTTGTAAGTTGGTTTAATCCACATGGAGCTTAAGTGATTAGTCCAAATTTACTCAGAACATTCTCTGTATCCACTAATAGCTCTTGTCATCTCCTGGCCATATTTCCATGTTCAGTTGTTTCAATCATGTCTAATTCTTCCTGATCCCATTTGGGCTTTTTCTTGGCAAAGCCAATGGAGTGGTTGGCCATTTCCTTCTCCAGCTCGTTTTACAAATGAAGAAATGAAGGCAAATAGGGTGAAGTGACTTGCCCAGGGCCACCCATCTAATAAGTGTCTGAAGCCACATTGGAACTCAAGAGTCTTCTGGCACTCTGTGCACTATGCTTCAAAGAAAGACTGTAGTATTCTACAAAGACTGATGGATTATGTATTCTGGGCTCTAGTAACTCATGCATGGTATGGTGGGTCCTGGAATTGGGGTATTTGGGTTCAAATGTCACCCCTATCACCTGTGCAACCAGGGGCAAGTTGTTTCATCTCCCAGTTTTTTGTAATGTTGTAAAATGAAAGATTGGTCTAAAATCCCTTTGGGGTGGACAAGGGGGTAGAAAAAGGTAGGGGCACAGTGGATAAAGCACTGGCCTTGAAGTCAGATGGAACTGAGTTCAAGTTCATCCTCAAAAACTTGATACTATGTGACTCTGGTCAAGTCACTTAACTCTGTCTTGGAATAAACACGTGAATAAATTCCTTTTATTTGTAGATCTATGCTCCTCTAATACGTATACAATTATTTTGAGATTATATAACATAATCCCCAAATGAATTATATCCAATCCTAAAGTCACTTCACTTCCTTGGGCCTCAGTTTCCTCATCTGTAAATTAGGGAGTTGGACTGAATGACTTCTAAGGTCTTTCCTAGATCTATGAGTCTATATTTTTTATTTTATCCTCAAAATCATAAGATTTTTTTACTTGCTAATGTAAGGGAAAAGGGCATTCAACCCTCTCCCTACCTCTCATGGGAAGTGATTCCCAATAACCCAGATGGAATCCATAACCAGAAGAGAAGGGAGCACCAAGGGTGAAGTTACTCCCTTTTAAGCATCGCCAAGGTCATAAAATCCATAGCAATATAGGAGGATCTCAAAGGCCACCTAATCCAAAATTCTCATTTTATAGATGAGAAAACTGAGACTCATGGAGAAGAGGTGATTCAGTTCTGGTTCCCTGCATGGACCACAAGTTTTCTCCTCCTCCAGACCACCCTCAGTTTTGGATACAGTCTAGGACACAGTGTTATAAAATTAGAGCTGGAAGGAACCTGGTCTGGAATCCAGGTTCCAAGATTCATGGGACAGAAATTGTATCATTTGAGATGACATGGTTAGGTTAAGGGTGGATTGAGTATGTGGGACAATACCCTACACCAACAAAATCACCCATTTATTGATCTATTAAAGGAGGGTTATAGAATCATAGATTTGGAGAAGGAAGGAACCTTGGAGTTCATCCTGTCCTCATTTAATAGATAATGAAAACAGATGATGAAATTGAAACTATTTCCACTCATATGAAAGTGTTCCAAATCACTATTGATCAGAGAAATGCAAATGAAGACAACTCTGAGATATTACTACACACCTGTCAGATTGGCTAAGATGACAGGAACAAATAATGATGAATGTTGGAGGGGCTGTGGGGAAACTGGGACACTGATGCATTGTTGGTGGAGTTGTGAAAGAATCCAGCCATTCTGGAGAGCAATTTGGAATTATGCCCAAAAAGTTATCAAACTGTGCATACCCTTTGACCCAGCAGTGCTACTACTGGGCTTATATCCCAAAGGAATACTAAAGGAGGGAAAGGGACCTGTATGTGCCAAAATGTTTGTGGCAGCCCCTTTTTGTAGTGGCTAGAAACTGGAAGATGAATGGATGTCCATCAGTTGGAGAATGGTTGGGTAAATTATGGTATATGAATGTTATGGAATATTATTGTTCTGTAAGAAATGACCAACAGGAGGAATACAGAGAGGCTTGGAGAGACTTACATCAACTGATGCTGAGTGAAACGAGCAGAACCAGGAGATCATTATACACTTCAACAATGATAATGTATGAGGATGTATTCTGATGGAAGTGGAAATCTTCAACAAAGAGAAGATCTAATCCAATTCCAATTGACCAATGATGGACAGAATCAGCTACACCCAGAGCAGGGACACTGGGAAATGAGTGTAAACTGTGAGCATTTTTTTTTGTTTTTCTCCCCAGTTATTTTTACCTTCCGAATCCAATTCTTCCTTTGCAACAACAACAACAACAAAATTCGGTTCTGCACATATATATTGTACCTAGGATATACTATATTTAATATGTACGGGAATGCCTGCCATCTAGGGGAGGGAGGTGGAGGGAAGAAGGGGAAAAACTCGGAACAGAAGGGAGTACAAGGGATAATGTTGTGAAAAAAATTATCTATGCATATGTACTGTCAAAAAAAAAAGTTATAATTATAAAATAAAAAAAAAACAGATAAAGAAAGTGAGACCCAGAGAAAAGAATAAGTTAATTCTTTTCTCTGGGTCTCACTTTCTTTATCTGTTTTTTTTTTTGGTCAAGTTAGACCAAAGAGACACAAAGTGTAAATATAGTAAAAGTAAGCCAGATTTTCTGGCTCCCAATCATTACTGTTTACACTAAACCATATTACCTTAGGGTTTTTTAAATCCTAAAGTAAAGCAATAGGATTGCTAATCTAAAAAATGATGTTTTCTCCCAAAAAGATGCCTCTTAAAAAAGATCCTGTGAACACCTTATTTAGTTCAGCTTCATAAATAGGTATGTCCATTTCTGAGTGTTAAGAAACTGGATGGCCATTTTCTCCAAATTTGGAGGATGACTTGTTGAGATAAGTGAGTCAGGAACTTTCTGTAAGACTGTCCTATGTCTCCCTAATCATGAGGTGATCAGAGCTACAAATTCCCCCAGCTGCCAAAAGGTTTTGTTACCTGTTAACAGAGGAAAGAGAAATTGGTCTATTGTGGTTTTGAAAAAAAATCTCAGAGAAAATACAGGCTATGGGGGAATTACATTTAGACACTTTTGGGTCTAAAGCTAACTTCAAGAATATGATGATGACAGGGGCAAGAATACAGGCTCCTTCTGCTATTAATTATATGTGTCGCTGTAAGAAAGTCCTTTTACCACTTTAGGTTTAAATTTTCTTCTCTGTAAAATATAGAAATTAAACTATAGATATAGTTATCAATAGTTATAGATATAGATATATATTAGACAAAGATATAGATGTAAACTATAGATATAAATAGAAGAATATAAACTAAGATGAAAGATAATGATCATTTTCCTTTCATCTTATGATTCCAAGAAAAGAAATAAAAATTTCCCTTTCATCTTACACTTCTGAGATTGACTGAAGCAAAGGAAGGCAGCCTGATGCATCAGTCAGCCCCAATTCATTCAGACAAGGACACTTGTCACAGGACAAGATTTGGCTGCAAGATTCTCCAGGACGTGGGATCCATGTAGAAGGCCTTGACCTCAACCTGCTGATCTGAATGATGAATATGGACAGGTGGTAAATAAGCTTCCAATTCAGATCATGGCATAAAAAATGATTTTTCCAGTTCAATTCTATTCAGTGACATTTGGGAAGCCATGAAGAGCTGAAGGAAGCGGGAGAAAGTGCTGACTGATGAGAAATTCAGAGGACTTGCATTTGAAACCCATTTATTTGATCTTGACCAAGTTATATAATTCCTCTGAGACTCAGTTTCCTCATTTGTAAAATAAAATGACTTTTAAGGTCCCTTCCAGATCCAGTTCTATAACACTGTGTCCTGGAGTGTATCCAGAGCATAGGATGGTCAAGATGGGAAGAGAGGTTACGGTCCATGAACCTCTTTAAAAGGTAAACTCCTTGAGGGTGGGGAATGTTTTCCTTTTGCATCTGAATCTCCAATGTTTAACACACATGTTGCAAAATAACTAATTCATGTCATCTGAGAAAGGAATTCAGAATGAAATGAAGAAAAGGTCCAGGCAGACAAAGTATTTGTTTCTAAGCATTTGAAAGGCTTTCATGGGGGTGGGAGGGGAAGATTAGAAATGTTCTTTTTTGGACTCAGAAGACAGAATCAGATTGGAAGATGCAAAGAGGCAAATGGAGACACTGACAAAAAAATGACAACAGTTTCCTGAATAATAAGACTTATTGGAAAAGGGAATGGACTGCTTCAGTAGCTATTGGGATACCCCTAAATGGAGACCTTTCAATGGCGGTTCACTGGTTATTTGGGAGGGAGAGATTCCTGTCCAGATAAAAGTTGCCCCAGTTGACCTTGGAGGTTACTTCCAGTTTTAAAGCTCAATGACTCTGTAAACAGGGTTTTTTCTTCATTTTCATGACAATTTACAAGTGTTCTCTGAACCCCGGCCTCATGGAGCCCAGCTTGCTTTGCTACTTACTGTTTCCATCCCTAGTAGGACCAGTATTGGAATGGTCGTCATTCCTCCATGAATCCACTCTTTTAAGGTCACAATACCATCCTGGTTAATATCAATCTCTTTCATCAGGTTCTTCAAGATCTGCCAGGAAGCAAAGGAGAAAGTGTTGGATGGGTAGGAATCAACTCCCTTCCTTTGCCTTCTTTTTTCTTTTTCTTTTTGGCTGTCTTTCTCCTCTATTTTCTCTGCCATATACTATGAGAGATTGCTATTGGTCTTGATTTATCCCTCTTTTATCCACCAGAATAAGAGGCTGCTGACCTAATTCCAATGAACTCTCTGGGGCTCACAAAGAGAGTTCTTGCTTCCCAGTCTCCTCTCCCTGCACACAGTATCAGGCCTGGAGTCAGGAAGACTTTTCTCCCTGAGGTCAAATCTGGCCTCAGACACTAGCTGTGAAATCCTGGAAATGTCATTTAAGGTTTTTGCCTCAGCTTCCTCATCTGTAAAATAAACTGGAGGAGGAAATGGCGAGCCACTCCAGTATCTATGCTAAGAAAAACTCAATGGAATCATAGAGAATCATACATGACTAAAAACTATGGTCACTGATGTTCCGATATTCACATTTTCCCTCCTTTAGATAATTGGATGACTCACGGGTTTAATCCTTCTCAAGAATACAAATGCCCAATGGCATGACACCTACTTTCATCTTGCTGACTGTAACATTCCTCCCAGAGAACTGGGCCTCGGTTCACCTCAGTTCAAGTCAACACAAATCTTTTAAGCGCCCATTGTGGGGGTCGCCATGATTCAAGTGCTGGGTAGGGCAGGGCGAAGCAGAACAAAGCAAAGCAACCTTTGCCCTGAAAGGAGAGGCCAGTGGAAAAGCTAAGAAGAGGATATTTAGATTATGATCCAATGTTGTTTGTTATTCGTTCTTGAAAAGTCTTGAAAAAGATTTGAAAAGTCTTCCATGACATCAGGAAGCTAGTAAGATTTTAGCTGAATTATTTCTGGAAATGAGTTAAAACCAATGGCTTGAGGAATTTTTAAGTCCCTTTCTCTTCGGTGCAATGTTTCTGTGTTTTGTGGACGTGAGTTTTCTTACATTTGCCTCATTTATAAGTACTGTTTCTGAGTGATATTGCTCTCTTGGCCATTTCACACACAAGACCCTCCATTTCAGGATTTGGGGTATTTTCTCCAACAGTCCCTCAACACACCCTCCTTCCTTATCACTATTTCCTGACTTCTCCAGCTTCCTGTAAGTCTCCCCTCCTGTAAAAATCCTGAGTCTTAGTCCTTGTACTGAGACTGCTCCCAATCAATTCTTTCTACAGCTTGTTGTCTTCCTTATTAACTTGTGGGCTACTTGAGGAAAGAGACTAGTTTTTAAAGCCTTTCTTTTTATCCCTAACACTTAGTATGATATCTGGTATATAGTAGGTCCTTAATAAATGCTAGTGGACTATTTCATAGCCTGAGTCTTCTCCCCTATTGACATAGAATAGGACCCCTGATGAAGCAAGCCAAATCCCAGAGAAGGTGCCAATCGACATTCGTGAAGGGCATTTTTCATCTGGGAGTTTTCTCTATCAGTGAAGTCACCAACCTAGTCTTCACCTCTTTATTAACCCTAACCCTCGCCTATGAAGGAGCAGAAGTAATCTAGAGTCTCTGGGGGCTGGAAAAAAGTCATTGCCCCACAGCCAAGACAGAGATGGGTATTCTTGAATTGTCCAGGCTGGTCATCGGGGCCCATCACTTACAGGCTTAAGCTCTGTGCAGTCCCATTTCAGATATTGAGCCACATGCACCATCTCGTTGAGAATTTGCTCCAGCTCCTATGGGGAAACAACAAGGAACAAGACAGAACCGGGAAGATGGAGTGAGAAAAGAGTGGAAGGAGAGAGTGCTTGGGGGGGGTATATTTGCTCTGGTGAAATATAGGGACGAATTCCACCTCAGATCCTTATTGTCATTTAACTTCTCTGAGCCTTCATTTCATCTGTAACTGTAGGGGTGGATTCAATGAGGTCATTTCTTGCTTCTTGATCCTATGATCCTATGTTGAATTTTCATTAGGAAAGCCCAGAATTGGTCTATTCTCCATTTCCATTATTTTTGCCCTAAACTCAAGTGTCAAGAAGTTCTAAGAACCAGAACATCTAGTTATGGGATCAAAGATTCGGGGCTGGAAGGGGCTTTAGAAGCCTTTCATTTTAAAGAAGAGGAAACTGAGATCTAGAGAGGTTAATTAACTTGCCCACAGTCACCCAGATTATTACATAGTAGAGCTGAAATTTGAACCCAGGTCCTCTGAGCATATGTCCTGCCCCACATCAGTGCATTCTTACATGGTGGCAGCAAACACCTGAAACGTTGACATTTTACCCCCTAGGGAACAGTCTGTCTTCCTTTTGTCTCTTCTCATTCTAAGTATATCAAGATGAGACTATCTCCTTTATTTGTTCAACAACCACAAGTCTAGGATTGCCTATTTACTATCTGTATTACATTGGGTAAGCCATTTACTATCCCAGCATCCTCTTCTGGAAAATGGATTTATGACTCCTATTTCTAGATACATGCTTTGGTGACTCTGGGAGGACCATCATGCTGATTCTATTTTGCCCATCAGCTGTCAAGGTTCCCCCATATTCTTTTCTTAATGGATTAATAAATATTTGCACTAACTTAGCTTCAGAATTTTTGTGAAGCTGCCCTGCCCCTCCCTAAGGCTCATTGATTTGTAGAGCACCAAATGGAGGAGAGCATCCTGGTTGCATCGGGACAGTCTTGGATATTATTCTCAATAAAGAACCTCAAGAAGATGATTTGGGAGGCTATTAGGTTGTAGCTCAGCCCAGAATTCTTTAGTTCCCCACTAAAATGAAATGAATTTTTGAGGTTCTAGACCAATGCCCAGCAAACAGCAGAAATGTTTAGAAAAAAAGCAACTTACGTTACTATCCAGATAACCATTGCCATCCGTGTCATACAGGCGAAACATGACTGTAAGAAACAGGAGAGGATGTGAGATGAGATGTGATTCCTCACATATGGCAGGATCCAGGTAAGCTCCAAGCATCTCATGCTGAAAAGTGCTTAGCTTTCCTTAGGAGATACACCTGACTCTCAGGGCTATGGACCTTCTCAAGGAAACCTCACTCAGATCAGTTTTGAGTGTAGAACTGGGGACCACAAACAGAACTAGCACAAAGCACAAAGCAGGCCGGGTAACTTCTCATAATCAGAAGCTACCAGGGAATGTGAAGTGGGGATGGGTCCCTATGGCCCCCATCCATCCATAGAGAAGGACAAAGGATGCAATTTCCCTTTGTAGGCTACCAGGCAAATACCCAGAGTGCTTCTGGGTCAGGGACTGGGAGTGGGCTGGGAAAATGAAGGACAAAAGAAGAAACTTGGTTGCCTTACATACAACTACTTACACTCCAGCTTGTCCTGGGTCCGACCTCTTTCCAACAGTGATAGGTAACAGATGATGTCTTTCAAGTAGATGACCTGGGGCGCATTATCGAAATGTGACTGAGAAACTAAGCTCGAGCTCTTACTGGTATCAGAGTCATGCATATCTTTTAAGTTCTTTGAATCTATGAGAAGCAAGGGGTATATCAGAGACAGCTCCTTAAATATGTGGCGAGACATGGTCTTCACTACAACTGTTCTATCCTCCAGCACCAACGGCCCCTGCTGACTCCCAATATCCCTGCGATCCCATTGTCACCCAAATAGAATCGTGGATTTGATTTGGATGATTTCTTGGCCATCTCAAACCACGCTGCCTTCATAAGGACCATTATCTTCATCTCCTCCCTACCAAAAACATTTCCTCCATTTTCTGAACTACCCTAGTTTCAGACAGGTGAGTTTTTGCCTTGTTCCCTTTCCTCAAGCTTTCTCATTTCTCCTTCTGTGTTGACTTTTCCACATTAGAAGGTAAATGCCAGGAGGGCAGGAACTACTTTGTTTCCTTTTGTTTCTGCTTTGTTTCCTTTGTCTACCTGATTGTCTCATCAAAACCCTTTAAATACTCAAAGATTTTAATTTTACAACTACACATAGTTTCTCTGCACGATCAACCAATTGTTCCATAAGCATTTATTAAGCACCTACTTTTACTATGTGCATGGTCACATTCTAGACACATAAAGAGAAACACAAAATGATATCGGTTCAAAGACGGAAATAATTCATGTTAAAGTAGTTGTGGAAAACTTTAATGCACTTTTGGCAGAGCTATAAATTGGTCTGACTAATTTTGAGAATAATTTGGAATGATATAAATAAATTGAGTAAAATATATTTTATATATATATAGCCCTTTAACTCTAAAACCATATTGCTAGACATGTGCCCCAGAAGGTCAATGTCCCCCCCCCAAAAAAAAATCAGTAAACACCAAAATATTGATGGTAGCATTTTTTACAGTAGCAAAGAATTGGAAACAAAGTAGGCACTGAGAAATGGTTGAATAAGTGGTAGTTTGTGAATACACTAGAATATTATTGTTGTTCAGTCATGTCCAACTCTCCATGACTTCATTTGGGGTTTTCTTGGCAAAGACAGTGGAAGGGTTTACCATTTCTTCATTTCACTTTATGGATAAGGAAACTGAAGTAAACATGCTTAAGTGACTTGTTCAGGGTCACACAGCTAGTAAGTGTCTGAGGCTAGATTTGAACTCATATCTTCCTGACACTAGTTGTGTGACCTCGGACAGGTCACTTAACCCTGTGTGCCTCAGCTCCTCATTTGTAAAAATTAGCTGGAGAAAGAAAAGGCAAACTATACTAATATTTCTGTCAATAAAACCCCAAATAGTCATGAAGAGTCAGACAGAACTGAAGTGACCCAACAATAACAATAACAACTTCCTGACTCCAGGCCTGGTGCTCTATCCATTAGACCACCTGGTTGTAGACCATCTTGATTTACTACGGCCAGTGGATATAATGACTACAGAGAAGCATGGGGAGACTTCTATGAACTGATGCAGTGTTAAATAAGAACAAGGAAAGAACAGCAATGCAAAAGAAAAAAAAAATTTTAAATAAATTACAAATAAGATTTTTTTTTGATCTGTGGATTATTTCTGCTAAATTGTTCCCCTCCTTCCTCTCTTATAAGAGATGGTTTTTGGGGACCAGTGGGAGGGGGCAGGAATAGATAAATTGGAAAAAGCATATGATATAAAAACAAATTGTATCATAAAATCTTATTTAAAACAACTCCCAGACCACTAGGAATTTATAGGGGAAATGACAAATACATAATTAACTAAATACAAAACATAAACAAAGAAGATACAGAATAACTAGGCGATAAGTGGAAATCATAAAGATCGGGATGGATCTCATGCAGAAAGAGGTAGTTGACCTGAATTTTGAAGCTATCTAGAGTTCCACAAAGTAGAAGGAAGGAGGGGAAACATTTCAGGTATGGGGATGCAAAGGCATGGAGTTGGGAAGTTATGTCACGTTATCTCCCAGCCTTTTGGCTCTAAGACAAGTAGGAATAGAGATCATTGAGCTGCCATCTAACAGAAAACTTCCCTGAACTTGGACATCAAAGTCTGGATGAAGTGAGAATATTATCCTTTATGACATACATGGGAATATCCGTCCATATGACAACAATTAATTCAAGAAATTAAATGGATGTAGAGTCTTAGAACCTCAAGTCCGGTCACTGATAAGGTACAGTTCATAATGAGGGAAAGGAAAGGGGGAACCCCATTTCTCGGCGCATAGATAATCCCATGAGGCGCAGTGTCCCCTGAAAAATGAATTTACAGGCCTGAAAACCTAGATTGATAAATAAAAGGTTTATTGTAGGAATTTGGAAGTAAAGCTCAGTTAGAAAGATGCCAGGGCCAAAGATGGCCGCTGGCGAGCAGGGACCCTTACATGGATGGAAGGATACCATGTGTTGGCTGGGAGGGCTCCTGCAGTGAGGGCGTTCCGGCTCACCTCTTTTATACCCAAAAGATGATGGGCAGTACCCCTAAGTTCTCGGCAGGCTTTTCAGTTAGCCCAGATCAGGTGAGGGCTGGGGGAAGCTGAGCAGGGGTGGGAGCTGGGCCCAGATATTCAAAGGGTGCCTTTGACCAGGATTTGTGAATCAAGGTCAGTCATGGGTTGGGCAATTAGAAAGGAATCTTAAAGGAACCCCAACCCTCATCATTCAGACAAGTCACAATACAGGTGAGTCACTTTTCCACAATAGACTTCTTCCATGGACAATAAGAAAGGGCAAGACTTGTAACCTGGAACCGTTTTCTGGAACATGGCAGGCTGGGATAAGCCCTGCCTCTAAGGGGGCAAGGCTGGATCATCATTCTGGTCTCTGTTGAATAGGTGCCATTTAATTAAGACATTCACAAAAGCTGGTCCCGGAGTAAAGGATCCTTACCCAAAGCCACAAATAAAGGCTGTAAGATGTGGCCTTCTGATGACAGACTGCTGGGGCTCCCTATGGTTTCTCAGAGCCAGGGCCTCTTCAATGACTTGGACGCAGAAAAATTCTCTAACCATAGGCAAGAAAGTCATAGCCAATTATGGATCAGCTCACCTAGCAGGAAATCTCTCCCAGAAGTGGTCATCCCACCTCTCTGGGTATGCTAATAAACAGGGGGCAGAATCAATCAGGTTGCTAACTTCCAGAACCCATCTGGTAAGCATGCTGTAAAATAATCGGACAAGGCAGGAAAGGGACCGAGACAGACCCCCTAAGCCCCAGACTTTGTCTACCTGAGACTTCCCTTATCAGTCTCTTTAAGGATGTGCCCTCAAACTACCAGCTTGATGACTGCCGCCAAGCCCTACCTATTCTTTGGGGTCCCTCCTTTTCTTCCATGGACAGTTTAGAGACTGTTTACAAGTCCTTCTTCTTCTTATTCAACCCATTAACAGGAATGTGTTAAAAACCTACTATGTGCTAGCCACAGTACTAGGGATTGGGGATGCAAATATAAAGAAGAGAACAATCCCTGACCTCAAGTAGTTTACATTCTATTAATCAGTCAGTCAATCAAGAAACAATCATTTTAAAAGACCTTCTGCTTCCAGCTGTTGTGTTGGGTGCTGGGGACACAAAGATAAAAAAACTCAGTTCCTGCTTTCAAAAGGCTTAAATTCTATCAAGGGAGACACCAGATTCACATAAGTCTATACAAAATAAAGAGAAGAGAGACTGACTCTGCAATTTCATTGTTCTAAGGAACTTCCCAAAGAGGAAACTCCCTCCACCATTTCAGGTTGGTGATGTAGTGTCATGGAGAGCTGCCAAGAGCAATGAGAAGCTACATGATTTGCCCAAAGTTACACAGTTTATGTAGAGCAAAGGCAGGTGTAGAATGATAATTATAAGAGCAATAATAATAATATTGTTTGCATACTTGTGTAGAACTTATTATGTGTCAGGCATTATGCTCAGTGCTTTAAAATTATTGTCTCTCTCCATGGTGCTGAGATCAGCTATAATGCTCTGACCTCCTCCCAAAATTGATGAAAAAGCTCTATCTACACACAGACTTACCAGGGGTTCTCAAACTATGGCCCACAGACCAGATGTGCCCTCTATTTAAAAAGTTTGAGGACCACTGCCTTAGAACTTTGGACAGTTCCATCTTTTCTCTGATCTCAAACCCCAATCTGCCTTTGCAAATTCCACCCATTACTGCCCTCTGCATGAGGTCTGATCCTTCCTAACCTGACAACATTTAAATACAGATAAATTGTCCTCCCTGAGTCTTCCTTCATCTTGGCTAAATACTTCTAGTTCCTTCATTGGATCATCATGTGGCTTCACGTGGCTCTTGTCATCTTGGCCATCCCCTTGAGATGGTCTCCAGAGTGTTCATCTTGAAAGACTATTATAATTCTTCTTTGCATGGACATTTACAAACAATAATATTAAAAAGTGTCCCCTTGGAGATGCGGGAGAACCGGGACACTAATGCATTGTTGGTGGAGCTGTGAAATGTTTCAACCAATTGGAAAGCAATTTGGAACTATGCCCAGAGGGCTATAAAACTGTGCCACCCTTTGATCCAGCAATGCTATTATTGGGTCTGTATCCCAAGGAAATAGTAAAGGAGGAAAAAAGACCTAAATGTGAAAAATGATTGTAGCAGCTCTTTTTGGTGGCAAAGAACTGGAAAATAAGTAGATGCCCATCAATTGGGGAATGACCAGATAAGTTATGCTATATGAAATTATGGATTATTATTGTTCTTTAAAAAATGATGAACAAGATGCTTTTAGAAAGGGCTGGAAAGATTTATGTGAACTGATGCCGAGTGAAACAAGTAGAACCAGGAATACAGTGCACACAGTAACAGCAAGATTTGTGATGATCAACTATGACAGACTTCATTCAGCAATATGGGGATATAAGATAATTCCAAATAATTCCTGATAGAAAATGCCAGCCACATTCAGAAAAAGAACTATGGAGTTTAACACTTCCTAGCTATGTGACCCTGGGCAAGTCACTTAACCCCAATTGCTTCAGGGGGAAAAAAGAACTATGGAGTCTGAATGCAGATCAAAGCATACTATTTTCACTCTTTTTGTTGTTTTTGGCTTTTCATTGTTTTTCCCTTTCATTCTCATTCTTCTTTCACAACATGACTAATACGGAAATATATTTAATATAATTGTACCTGGATGACCTATATCAGATTCCTTGTGGTCTTGGGGCGGGGGAGAGAAGACACGGAAGAACAGAAATTTAGAACTCAAAATCTTACGAAAATGCATGTCAAAAACTATATTTACGTGTAATTGGAAAAAATGCTGAAAAGATAAAGTTTAAATCTATGATTCTAAAAAAAGCACCTCATTTGATTCCATTGCAAGTTGTACCTAAGGGGAAGGGATCACTGATTCAGAGCTTGAAGGGTCTTGAGAGGACTTGACATGGGGAAATTCAGGCCATGAAGTGAGATGACTTCTCTAGATCACCCAGGTAAGTAAGCAGTCTCTGCAGGATTTGAACCAAGTTCCTTGACTTTAAAGTCAATGTTTTTACCCTTGAATCCCCTTCCTTTTCTTTAACTAGTGTTTTATGCTTTTATTTAGAGGTAAGCTTTCAGATCCTGCTCTTTCTTCACTAAGCATAAAGGAAAGACTTGGAAACAGAATGTCGGATAACTCCCCAGAACGATAACAAAGAACCAGAGATCCAGTTAGCTGCAAATATGAGGCAGGGCCCACTTTCTATCTGGTCCCGGAGGCTTTCCTCTTATCTTCTAGTCAGTCTAACTAAAGGCTCCAAAGGGATCCAGAACCAGCTTGTAAATTTAACAACTGCTACCACATACTCACTTTTATTCTGAAATGAGTTATCCGTAGAGAAAGACACATTTTTGGATTGACTCCTTTTGTTCAAGTTGCCTTCATCTTCGGTTCCCGAAATGGAGGAATTCCTCCGCTCATTCTGAGCCTTGGCAACAGGTGTGTTGGGGTCATGATCTGCCCCCTTCCCATTGAAATCTGCACAGGGGGAAGGATCAGGATCAATTATTCCATAAAGATTTGCCAGTATCCCAGAGAAGTCAGGAGGGGTTTATCAAGAGCCTGCTTTGTGCAGAGTACCATGATGCTGAGCTCTGGGGGAAAGTATTTGCTAAGTAATTCAAGGAGCTTTTCTTCCTGGAGCTGGGAACTTCAAGGTGGGGGGAAGGCTGATAGTATGCCCACTATACATCTATCCTCACACAGATTTGTATGTACTAATTACTCGGCTACATAGATCTCTATACCTGTATCTTTATCTGTATCCATCCCTACACTCAAGGATGTATGGAACCAGCTCATATCGACTCTTGAGAACTAATTGCAAAATCTTTTTATACCTTAGCTAAAAATAAGGCTCGGTTTACTGTTTTGTTGATTGTTTAGACAAAGTAATAAGGGAAATATTAATAATGATTAAAATTTTAAATGCGTCATGTGTTTTTCAAAAGCTTGCTATTAGACAGGCAACACACCCCCTATGTATACATATTTTATATATACATATACATATATATATATATTTATATATATATATAGTATACCTGTATCTTTCATACCTAAATTTACTTACTCTATTTAAATATTTATAGTGATATCAATATTAATATTTCTTTCTATAATACTTGTTTGGGCGTCCTAGAACTATAATTTCATAGTTTTAGGGAACTCCTAAGTGAGGAAAATCCCTTTATTAATATAGATCTGTACCTATTCTATAGTCACTATCCTTAGAGAATTGTCTGGAGGTACTAACAGGTTAAATGACTTTCTTAGGGTCACAAAGACAGTCTATGTCAGGAGTAAGACTCGAGCAGATCTTCTTGACTATAGGATCAGTCAGAGAACTTTTAATTATGTCTTACTGCTTCCCTAATTTGGATAAAATAAGATACATAAATGTGAGGATGTTTTTTGGAGCAGATAATCATAAGGGAAGGGGGGAAGTCCCTTCTCCCTAGGACTTAGCCAGTTTGGAGGGCAAACTGAATTAGCTACTTGTTATTGGTGGAGGGAAATAATGCTGCCCAGTGGGTGGAGAACTGGCCTCAGAATTTGTCTGGTTTTGATACATTCTACTCTATGTACCTGGGAAGTCACTTAACTCAACACTTCAGGGAACTTTAAGTATAGAAACTGCAGAACAGGTGTGGGTCTGCATTGACTGAAGCTGTTTCCTGACTTAGGAGTTCACCTATAGCAAAGAAATCATAGGCCCAATCCCCCAAACAATCCCCCAAACAATTATTCAGAATTAAGTCAAATACTCTTTCCCAGCCAATTGATACACACATCGATTTCTCTCTCCTTTTCTCCCTCTCCCTTTTTCCTCTTGTCCCTTTCTTTCTCTGTGTCTGTCTTTCTGTCTCTCTAGCTTTCTGTGCCTCTGTTTTAGCTAAAGTTTAAAATGTCACTAAGACTTTGGTATACTCTGTATATCTTTTTCTATACCTCAGTGCCCCTTACAGAAGCAACCACTTCTTCTGTCTTAATGGAGATGCTTGTGTCTGGTGTGTTACCCTCTTTTAAACAATCAGATGGTGAAAATATCTTTGAATAAAATCTGTATCTCTTATGCTACAAACCTATGTCTTTTGGTGTCTTGAGGAGGTTGGCAAAGAAGGAGAAAGTTCAGAAGTCAAAGTGACCTCAATCAGTCAATACCCACATTCTCACCTTCCCCAGGCCCATCCCTTTATCTCCTCCATCTCCACAAAAACTTATCCGTGGTGGATGAATCTGGCTACATTGATGGAGATGTGTCTGTGTTTACATTTCTCTGCCATTTGGGCTTAGATTGACCTTGTCTTTCCCTCAAAGGCAAGGGCTGTGTTTTGACCTCCCCTTTTAATCTCCTTCAGTGTTCTGTATATTATTATAACATATTGTAATTATATTTATTATATACTAATATATATCATATTATATATAATTATATATGTAACATAAAATGTAATCTATATATTATATATAATTAAAATAAAATAATATATAATATAACATATATAAAATATAAAATATCACTCTCTTTTGTTAATTACTTGGAAGAAATTACTTTACTTGAAGAGGACCAGGCTATAAAGTAACCCCTCTCTTCCTGATTTCTCCAGCTTTATTTCTGCCTCCATCTGCTCTGACCACCATGACTTACCTCCCATGTGGGGAGAAGCCATTTTTACCTCCACTGAAAAATATGCAGCCTACTCAGGTGAAGGGAGGGTGCATTGAAGGTCATGTGTTCTTCTTCTGGAGAGTCATCTCAGTGTTTTGTGCCATAGTGAGAAGAAGATGTGGTTAGGGTCGTCTTCCACTGGTTTCTGGCATGGGAACAAGGAGCTGGGGACCCTGAAAGATGTTTACCAGAAATGTTGTCTTGGGAGAGCCTAGAATTTCTCCTCAAATGGGACCCCTTCCGGTTCTTGCATGTGAAGGACAGGAAAAGATGCTTACAGAGTTCCTCAGGGATGACCTCATCCAGGTAATTTTTCATGAAGACCTTGAATCCTTCATAGTCAATGAGCTTAGGGGAGAGGAGAAGAGGGACTGTTATTGTGATAGAAGGAGCAAGAGAAAATGAGAGGGAAAGGGACAAGTGAAGAAAGATAGAAAAGAAGACATAAGGGGAAATAAAGAGGTTGGACAAGAGAAAAGGAAATAGGTTATAGAAAAGGAAAGAAGAGAGAAATGCCAATGTCATGTGGTGCAAACGATGGGTAGTTTGGAATAAAAAGAGTGGGTTCAAATTCTGGTTTTGCCATTTATTTATTACCTGTGTGACCTTTGACAAGTCATGCAAGTCCACAAAAATTTATTAAGGGCTTACTGTGTGCCAAGTCCTGTGCTAAGCTCAGGGGAAAAAAAGGCAAAAATAGCCTCAAGGTGCTCATTTTCTGGTGATAAAAGTAATGTATATGTATGGAGTACATAAAAGTGATGTACAGTATAAAAGGGAACTAACTTCAAGGTGAGGCACTAGAATTAGGGGGGACCGTGACTTGAAGAAAATATTATTTGAGCTAAAACTTAAAGGAAGCCATGAGGTATCAGTGAGAAAGGGGAGAATTTTGGGTGTGAGGGACATCTAAGAAAAAGATATGGAACCTGGGAAGGAATGTTTTAAGTGCAGAACAGTCGGGAAGGAGACCAATGTCATTAGATTATCATAGAGTCTGTGAATGAAGGAATAAAGTATAAGAAGATTGGAAAGGTAGGAAGGGTCTTACAAGTCAAAGAGAGGATTTTATATTTGATCCTGAAAGCATTAGGGAGTCACTGGATTTTATTGATTAAGGAAGTGATAGGGTTAGACTTGGGTTTTGGGGAAATCACTTAAAATAAATAAGCAAAAAAAATCACTTTGGCATCCACGTAGGAGATTAGAAGTGAGAGAATTTGGAGGTTTTAGCAATAGTCCAAGATAGTGCCAGACTGGTTTTGGTTTAAGGCCTGGTCCTTAAGAAAGAAATCTAGCCAGTAAGCCCCAAGATATCTTGGGAGGGTTCTGATGAGCAAAAGAGAAAAAAATATTTTTAAGAACAACTAAAATTAGGGTATAATATCCTATTTGGACAGAGGAAGAAAAAGAAGGAAGAAAGGAAGAAAAAAAGGAAAGAAGGAAGGAAGGTCTTCCAATTGATCAGTTCCAGGCCAGCTTTACTCATAGAGGTTGTTGTTTGTCCATCATTTTTTAAATGGACCATGACCTCAGAAAGGTGATACCACCCCATGCAAGTGAACTGGAGTTAAGTGAGACCAATCTGATTCTAATTGGCCACCAATCGGTCCTGGGCCAAGCCCATTTGATTATTATTTTGGTCCTGATTGGCTCATTTTTAATTAAATAGCAGTCGTTTCTGCTTTGGCCAGAAACCCTGTGAGTCTCCTCCCAGAGTCATTCATTCATTTATTTATTTATTTAGATTTTTTGGACAAGGTGAAAAAGGCCATTCTTTGCCTCCATTGCTACCTATCCTTAATCACCGAATGGGTGTGACCTCAGTCAAAGTGAGACTTGTTGAAGACCTTAGTTTAAAAAGCCCAAGGTCTCCCATTGCATCCTGGATCATCTTCAGTCATCCTGGCCACTGGACCCAGATGACTCTGGACCCAGGTGACTCTGGAGGGGAAAGTGAGGGAGGTGACTTTGCACAGCACTCCTTGCTTAAATCCAAGTCACTTGCATATTATGGCATCACCTCCCTGATGTCATGGTCCTTTTTGAAAATAATGGACAAACAACAACCAGATAGCGCCAGATGGCAAAGATAAGGCAGGAACTTGCCTGAGCTCTCCCAAATTCTCCTCCAAACAACTTTAATATCTCAAAATGATGAGGTGAACAATTTTCCAGACCAATATAACTTAAAAGAATTTCAGAAAAGATCTGTCTCACACAGATAAAAGTAGAAAGCAGCCCAGCACAGTCAGCAGGAAATCCCTAGCCTCAACACAGATTAATAATAGAGGCCCAGGGCCCTGACCAGTGGGACAAGGGGCTAGTTGTGAGCGCCCATATGACAGATGATCTACTAGCCCCAGAGGCCCCAGCACACCAGGAGAAAAATTTTGAATCAAGTCAGTGGCCAGGTTTCTGGCTCCCAGTTCAAGAAGCTTGGGACTGTGCCCTCTGTACCCAAGAAGCAAAGCTCAGCTTTAAAAGTCATAAAATAAGCTAGGAAATGAGCAAAAAGCAAACAAACAAAAACAAAAAGCCCTTGACTATAGAAAGCTAATATGGAGACAGAGAAAAATCAAAACACAAACTCAAAAGAGGACAACGAGTTCAAAAAGCCCACATTTAAAACCTTAAAGAGAAGGGTTGTTTGTTTTGTTTTTTTTTTTTTTGGTTTTTTGTTTTTTTTTTGTCTCAGGCCCCAAAAGAACTCCTGGAAAAGTTCAATAAGGACTTTAAAAACCAAATAAGAGACATCAAAGAAAAAACTAGAAATAAAATGACAGGTAAGAAAATCATGAAAAGAGAGTCAACAGCATGGTAAAGGAAGCACAAAAAAACAAACAAACAAAACAAACAAACAAAAAAAACGGGAAAAGACATATCCATTGAAGAAAACAACTTTTTGTTTTGTTTTGTTTTGCTGAGGCAATTGGGGTTAAGTGACTTGCCCAGGGTCACCCAGCTAGGAAGTGTTAAGTGTCTGAGACCAGATTTGAACTTGGGTCCTCCTGAATTCAGAACTAGTGCTCTATCCACTGTTTACCACCTAATTGCCCCAGAAAACAACTCTTTTAAAGGATACAAGAGCTGAAGAAAATAATAACTTAAAAATTAGAAGTAGGAAAGTGGAAGTTAATTACTCCATGAGATATAATGAATCAATCAAACAAAATTTTTAAAAAATGAAAAAAAAAGTGAAATTGCTCACTGGAAATTTGGATTTCCAGGATATGATTTGGAAAGTTAAATTCTAGGGGAGATAATTTAAGAATTATTGGGCTATCTGGAAGCTATGATTTTTTTTTTAAAAGATAATGGACAGCATTTTTCAAGGAATTATTCAGGAAAATTCCTCTGCTATTCTAGAACCAGAGGATTAAATAGTAATTGAAAGAATCCATTGACCTTCTGAAAGAGAACCCCAAATGAAAACTCCTGGCAATATTATTGTCAACTTCCTTATTTTTAGTAAGAAAATATTGTAAGCAGCCAGAAAGAAAGAATTCAGATTCTGTGTAGTCACAGTCAGGATTTCACAGGATTTAGCAGTTTCTACATTACTGGATCAGAGGATTTGGGATAAGATATTCTGGTAGGCAAAGGAGCCAAGATTACATCTAATAATCAACTACCCAACAAATCTGAGTATAATTTTATTGGGGAGGGAAGGATATTCTATGAAATGGGGGTCTTTCAAACATTTCTGACAAAAGACTAGAGTTAAACAGAAAATTTAATTTTAAATTTGACTCACTAGAAGCATAAAAGGTAAACAAGAAAGAGAAAACATAAGTTGTTCAATAAGATTAAACTATTTACACGTCTATATGAGAAGAAAATACTTGTAACTCTTAGGAATCATATTTAGTATTAGGGCAGCTAAAAGAATATATGTAGACAGAGGGTATGGGTATAAGCTGATTTTGGTGGGGTGATATGAAAAAAAATTAAAGGGTGAAAAAAAAGGATTCACCAGGAGAACAGAAAAGGGAGAAGTAGAATAAGGTAAATTATTTCACATGAAAAGATAGGACAGTGAAAAGAAGAAAGGAGTGTGTGAGCATAACTTGAATCTCAATAAAATTATCTCCAAAAGGTTCTAACATAAATACTCAATTGCATATAAAAATCTGTTTTACCTTATAGGGAAGCAGAACATTGACAAGAAAAGGAGAGGGCCTAACAGAAAGCAAGGAAGATTGAGGGACGTAGTGGATCAGAAGCAAAACACTAGTAAGGAGGAACAGGGTGAAAGAAGAGAGAGAGAGAAAAGTATAAATGGGAAGGAAATAGGATGCAGGGATAAACATAGCTAATAATCATAACTAATAATCATAATCATGATTTGTGAATGGGATGAACTAACCCATAAAACATAGCACAGTGGCTTAAAAACCAGAATCTTAAAATCTTAAAAAGAACAAGGAGCTTGTGGAACTGGGGCAGGGCTGGGAAGGGCAGGGTTTTTAAAATGTCAGGGACCAGAACATCCACCACCGATTGCCATTGGCCTTTCTCTCTTGGTTTGGCTGATGGCATCTAATGAAGGATGCTTCTGTAGGAGCAGAGACCTCGAGTGATCTCGCCTCTGAGACCAATATGTGGTCCTCCTTATGGAAATGGAATGTCCTTTTTTCTCTTGATGTTTGTCCTTTCATTTTAGGTTAAACAGATCAAACTGGAGACTGTGATCTTAGGAGTTTTGACAAGTCGAAATCCAAGGCTCTGGGATTTTGGAAAGCCTTGCAGCTAGACTAATAATGATACCCTGAGGAGCAAAGAATGCTTTTAAGATCCAGCCCAGTGACAGGGACAGGGATACTCCTGGAAGAGATGCTGAACTTGGACATAAGCTCAGTAGGACCAATACTACATGGTAATTCAGCAAAGCACAAGTCATTTTTTACTAGAAAATGTGATGGGATAGAGGGAGTGTGAACCCAAAACATTGAGGGCCCATGTTTGTACTAAATACAAAAGAAATTGATATTAGGAGCCAAATGGAACTGTATTGCTGGTCACCCTGTCAATGAATAATGGAAGAGGGGAACAAAGCCAATGGCATTAGAGAAGAGATACCCCAAATCTCTCAGGGTACTCCTAAAGACCTGAGAGGGAGCTACAAGCACTTACAAATAAAATGCCTCCTCTTCTAGTTTTCATGTTCTCAGTTCTGAAAACCATGAGCCTCCAGATAATACACATCAGCCTTGGAACGACTTCCTGATGCTCTAAGTATTCATTGCTCCCATCTCTTCTGCCCCCTATAACTACAGAGTCCTGCAGGCCTTTCTTATCTCTCGTGTGTACAGGAAGAGATGGAAAGGAAATCACTCAACTTCTTAAGAGCTCTGAAGGACTCTCTTAGACTATAAGGAAAGGCTGATCTGTGATCTGAATTGGGGGCTGGAGTTTCTTCTCTGAGAGTTCCCTACATTAATGAAATCACAAATCTGAAAAAAAAAAAGGTTTCACTTAAAAATCCAAACAAAAGCTTCTTACCAGTTGTGAGTTATACTTTGACTCCAGATCGGTCCCGTAAAATGCTTCTAAGACATCTTTTAACTTCCTGGTAGAATCTAGGGAGGCAAAACCCATCGATTTTGGGAAATTGTCAATAAGGGAAGCAAGAGCCCCAATTCTTGGGGTCTTTTAGCTGCTAAAACCTCTACTCCACCCCTACTCTTTATATATGCAAATATTATTTCTTCCAAAATACCAATTTCTCCAGATAAATAGAATTCTAATTCCCTGAGATAATAAAGAAGAGCTAGATAGATACACTTTTGTATTTGGATCCCCAGCACTTCTCACAGTGCCTGGGATATAGTAAGTGTTTAACAAATATGTATTGAAAGAACCAAGAGTTCTCTGAAAACATGGTTTGGTTCATTTTTATCTTAATTTTCCCAGTGCTTGGCACAATGCCTGGCACAAAGTGGGTATTTAATAATGGCTTATTTGTTGATTGACTGGATCCAACCATAACAACTCCTGGTTCCACTAGAATAGGGGTTCTTAATCTGAAGTCTGTGAACTTTATTTTTTAAATATTTTGATAGCTGAAAACAGAAAAAAAGTTAGGGACCTCTTATCCAGGATCTCTGTGTGTCCATGACATTAAAATTAAAATGTTACCAAAATAGAACGGACATGAACAAAAAGGAAGAACCTATTTTAAAAAGTTGTTTTATTTTTGTTTTGTTAATAAATACAAGTTCCTTGTGCTAAGACCATTTCAGAATCCTAAACCCGGACAAGAGCATGGATCTAAAGGAGGAAACTCCACACCAGTTCTGATAGATGTCTGACATTCATCATTTGCTCAATAAGGCCATTTGTAAATAGAGGCAGCGTAGTAGAGAAAGAACACTTTGTAAAATAGGGATGGCTATTGGACAAGATATTCTCTGTCCCTTCCAGCTCCAAATGTATCACCCTCCTTTTTCTGGAAACTCTTCCACTTCTGGAGAACTCTGATTGTGAACAGGATTTTTCTTCCACATCAAACTGAAATCTGCCTTTGCTCTTCTGGAGGCAGTCACATCAATGACTCACCATCCTTGAGAATTTTGGGGGACCATGAGTCATGACTTGAACATGGTCATCCAATTATTATGTATTAGAGACAGGACTCAATCCGACTGATTATAAAGTCAGTTCTCTGTCCCCTCCACCACCCATGTCTCTTCGGCCTTCCCCAAACATGAGATAGTTCTCTCCTTAAGTGGATTAATCAGGATACTCACCTTTTGAATATTTCTCGAGTTGATTAAATTCCTTGGGACTGAGAGAGGCCCACATCCCATCACTCATCTTTCAGGTAAATCCTTGAAGAATCCAAATGACTGCAGCTGGAATGGACTGGGACAGATTGCCTTACCTCAACTTGCTCCTTTGATCTTAAGCCTTGCCGGTGTTCATAGCTCTAATGGAGTGATTACTATAATCTAGGTCTTGGTGTTTCCATTACTCTCCTTGATTTCAATTGCAAGGGGCATCTCTTAAGTTCACCACCAGAATAGAGGTAAAGACCTCTGCTATTCTTCAGGTACCATCTTCCTAGCCATGGTCACGATCAAGTCCATGGAAGAACTCTGCAAAAACTCCACGAGGGACCCAGGATCTTGGCTCTTCCCTGTCTAAAAGGAAAGAAAGAGGGAATTAGAGTCATCTGCTTTCTTTTTTTAAAATTTCATTTGCTTTTTCCAAAGTTTTATTTTGATTGACGCTTATTGTTTTTGCTTGAATTTTATTTCCACCCTCTCTCCCTTACCATCAAGCCATCTCTTACAACAAGAACTTAAAGAAAGAAAAACATATCAATAGGATCTTCTAATTTGAGTTGGAAGAGACATTTTTAAGTTATTTGATCTGACAATTTCATTTCAAAGACATGGAATTGAGGCCCATTTGGACTCTAAGCCCATTATTCTTCCCAATGTATCTTTACTCCTTCCTTTTAAAAAATGCCCAGTGGACACTGATGCATTGTTGGTGGAGTTGTGAAAGAATCCAACCATTCTGGAGAGCAATCTGGAATTATGCCCAAAAAGCCATACTACTACTGGGCTTATATCCCAAGGAAATACTAAAGAAGGGAAAGGGACCTGTATGTGCCAAAATGTTTGTGGCAGCTCTTTTCATAGTGGCTAGAAACTGGAAGATGAATGGATGTCCATCCATTGGAGAATGGTTGGGTAAATTGTGGTATATGAATGTTATGGAATATTATTGTTCTGTAAGAAATGACCAGCAGGAGGAATACAGAGAGGCTTGGAGAGACTTAAATCAACTGATGCTGAGGGAAACGAGCAGAACTAGGAGATCATTATACACTTCAACAATGATACTGTATGAGGATGTATGCTGATGGAAGTGGATTTCTTCAACATAGAGAAGAGCTAATCCAATTCCAATTGATTACTAATGGACAGAATCAGCTACATCCAGAAAAGGAACACTGGGAAATGGGTGTAAACTGTTATTTTTACCTTCTGAATCCAATTCTTCCTGCGCAACAAGAAATTTGGTTCTACACACATATATTGTATCTAGAATATACTGTAATATATTTAACATGTATAAGACTGCTTGCCATCTGGGGGAGAGGGTTGGGGGAGGAAGGGAAAAAATCTGAACAGAAGTAAGTGCAAGGGATAATGTTGCATATGTACTGTCAAAAAAAAAGTTATAAAGTAAAATAAAAAATTAAATAAAATAAATAAATAAATAAATAAATAATAAATAAAAAATGCCCAGTGGCTTCCGACCAAAGGAAGAAAGGCAGGTCTTGGATTGGACAGTGCTTTCTAAAATAAGGATCAGAATTTCTAGGGAGCAATGAGGGAATTCCAAGAGGGTCCTAGAAAAGTAGGTCTAGAGCTGGAAGGGACTTCGGATTGTAATCTATATGATTGTGGCAAGACTAAATATGAACTAATTTTTATTTTTATTTTATTTTTATTTATTTTTATAGTTTTTATTTACCAGATATATGCATGGGTAATTTTACAACACTGACAATTGCCAAACCTTTTGTTCCAATTTTTCCCCTCCCTTCCCCCCCCACAGATGGCAGGTTGACCAATACATGTTAAATATGTTAAAGTATAAATTAAAATACAATATATGTATACTTGTCCAAACAGTTGTTTTGCTGTACAAAAAGAATAGGACTTTGAAATAGTGTACAATTAGCCTGTGAAGGAACTCAAAAATGCCGGTGGACAAAAATAGAGGGATTGGGAATTCAATGTAGTGGTTCATAGTCATCTCCCAGAGTTCTTTCACTGGGTGTAGCTGGTTCAGTTCATTACTGCTCTGTTGGAACTGATTTGGCTCATCTCATTGTTGGAGAGAGCCTCGTCCATCAGAATACATCCTCATACAGTATTGTTGTTGAGTATATAATGATCTCCTGGTCCTGCTCATTTCACTCAGCATCAGTTCATGTAAGTCTCTCCAGGCCTTTCTGAAATCCTCCTGCTGGTCATTTCTTACAGAACAATAATATTCCATAACATTCATATACCACAATTTATTTAGCCATTCTCCATAATGGGCATCCACTCAGTTTCCAGTTTCTGGCCACTACAAAGAGGGCTGCCACAAACATTCTTGCACATACAGGTCCCTTTCCCTTCTTTAAAAACTCTGTCCAAGGAAAATGGAATACCTGTCATTTCATTCGCTTCTCAAAATTCTCTATTTACTGAGCATATCCCTCCAGAAATGTCTCCTCAACCCTCTGGTGGGGAGAAGAGTTAACTCGAAAGAGGCTGACTCTATTGGATTTATCTGAGATTTCTCCTTCAGCTTCTGGGGGAATCACTCTTCCCCAGGAAAGACATTTCTAACAATGTAAGTGATCTTAACTTGAGCATCTCTCTGGGCAGGGATGCCCAGGCTTCGGAAGGAATATATTCTAGTTTAAATGGTGGGGGAAAGAAGCAAAATACTATACCAACTCTTTTTTTTATAGAACATGTTTATCTCTCAATTGGCCAGTCAATTAAAAAGCATTTATTAAGCACCTACTATGTGCTATGATAGTGATAAAGAGATAAAAATGAAATAGTCCTTGCCCTCAAGGAGCTTTTAAATGTTTTCATTATCTTCTGAAGAAGTTGGTGTATGCATTATTCTTGCTATCTTAATTATTATTGACAATAGGAATTTTTATCATATGATAAAGATTGAAAAGCACTTTATAGCTATTATCTTAGTCAATACTCATAGCATTCTTGTGAGGTAGGGTTTCTATTTTTCCCATTCTGCTGATGAGGAAACTGAAGCTCAAGAAATTAAATCATTTGTTCAGCAGTTAAACAGCTGGTAAGAATCTGAAGTGAGAGTACTCCATTCTACCTCTTAATGTCCATTATCATCCTAATTTTACAGATGAGGAAATTGAGGCTCAGACAGGTGAGCATCAAAGCTAATAAGCATCAAAGGTGGGATTTGAACTCAGGACTTTTCTGACTATCCTATACAGTCTCTGTAGAGGTCAGCTGCCATAAAGCAGCTGATAATCTTGGGCAAACAGTCCCCTCATCTGTAAACTTGAAAGGGGAGGAGAGGTTGGACAGATAATTTCAAAGGCTCTCTCCTATTCTAACATTTTGTGGTTCTATTTAATTTGTTCCAGTACAAACTTTATTCCAGGCAAATGACAGTGTTCAAGGAGTGAGTAAAAAAAGGAAAAAAAATTCTGCTCAGTGAATTCATCAACGAAACATTCAAGTGTATCAGCTGTCTCGGGCTGTCTGAATGAGCTAGTCACAGCTAATTTATCCCCAGCACAAAGGCCAATCTGTCTCCATTTCCTTCTTGTTGCTATAAAAATATTATTATGTGGAAAAAGCATAAATGTGGGGTAGGTTTCAGCTCTCCTGCCTCCTCCCAAATTTTATAAAAAGCCTCTGACTTAAGGGAGAGACCGTGACAGTGTAAAGGATGGAAGGCTGACAGGAGGGCTCAGAGATGCTCTTCTCAGATGCTTGCAGATCTCGGATCGCTAGACTGCTGAGCCCTTGTGACTCTTGAGAGACATGTCTTGCACATTAATATTCTCCCATTCCCCAGCAAAAGCCAGAGCACAGTGTGGGGTGATGGAAAGAGCCCTTCAGTAGCATTAAAAGACAAAGATCCCAGCCCTGGCTCTTTTTGTCCTTCCTGGGGGATTATGGGTGAGTCCCTTCTTGGAGACTCAATTTCTTCATTTATAAAATGAATGGTCTGAATGAATTGATTTCTAAAGAATATGACTCTGGGATTAAATGATCTAGATTCAAATTGTCTCCCTCATTTCTATTAATATGAGCTTGGGAAAGCCATGTCACCTCCCCAGGCCTCAGTTTCCTACTCTGTAAGATAAGGGGGAGAACTAGAGGGTCTCTGAGGTCCCTTGCTGTTCTAGGCCATGATCCATGATCCTCAGGGCCAGTAAAAAAGAATGAAATCATCAGCACCTGCTAGACCCTGGAGATTCAAAGACAAACCCAATCTGCTCCTTCCCCTCAATGAATAGACTTCCTGGCAACAGATGGGAGACAGAGAAGAGGCAGGGACACAGTGGAAATGGGTCTGGTTCCGTTATGGGTTCACAGCCCAGTTCTGATGCTCATTACTTGCATGATGCTCTAGTAATGTTAATAGTAGAATAATCATCAGCATAACTATTATTATTATGATTATTATAGCTAACACTTCTATAGTACCTACTATGTGCCAGGCACTGTGCTAAAACTTTACCCTTAATGGTCAGAAGAATTGCATACATTTAACCTGTCTTGGGGCAGGGTGGGATAAGGGAGAGGGAGAAACATTTGGAACAGAAGGTTTTGCAAAGGTAAATATTGAATATATTTGAACTATCTGCCATCTAGGGGAAGGGGTGGGGGGAAAGAGGGGATAATTTGGAACAGAAGGCTTTGCAAGGATCCATGTTGAAAAATTACTCATGCATGTGTTGTGTGAATAAAAAGCTTTAATTTAACTTTTTTTTAAAGGTAAATGTTGAATACTATATCTTCCTAGGAAAACTGCTGAGGATTCCAAATAACTGTGGAACTTTGGAGAAATCATGTGACCTTTTTGTGTCTGAGTCTCCTCATCTATAAACCAAGAGGATGGTCTAGAGAAGCTCTACGGTTCTTTCCATCTCGGAAAATTCTTTAGCCAATGACCAAAGCTAGAGCCCACTGAACAAGCACTGAGTAATGACTGAGACTTCTCTAAGCGCCAGGTTCTGTGCTTTGTGTGAGGAAGGCTGCTCCCCCCCAGAATAGTGAATTTTGTTAGACATGGATAATGTTCCAAGCATTTATTTAGTGGCTATCATAGTCAGGCAATGTTAAGTGCTAGGGATACAAAGAGAAGAAAAAAAAGTCTCTGCTCTCCCAAATCTCTCAATCTAATGCAGAAGACAAAATGTGAACAACTAGGTACAAACAAATTTGACCTCAAACGCTAGCTGTGTGACCCTGGGCAAGTCACTTAATCCTGGTTGCCAAAAAAAAAAAAAAAAAACAAACAAACAAACAAAAAAATCATTTTGACAGTTAAGTGGAGGACAGATGGGAATGAGGAGGTAAAAGGCTGGTTTTGTGGAATCATTTTTCTTTTTCTTTTTAATAGAATTTTTTTTGGTAATATATATGTTTTCATGGAATTTCCAACCCATTTCTTCTAGTTAGACCACCTTCTGAAGACTACCTTCTTTCATTTTTTGATCTGCTTTTTCTTGTGCAGCATGACAAATATGAAAATATGTTTACTTTTTTATTTTTTGAAAATATGTTTAGAAGAATTACAAGTTTAACCTATATTGGATTGCTTGCTGTCTGTGGGTAGGAGTGGAGGGGAGAGCAAGAAAAAGTTGAAACACAATGTTTTGCAAAGGTAAATGTTGAAAGCTACCTTTGCACATATTTGGTAAAATAAAAAGTTATTAAAATGAAAAAATATCATTCTGAGAAAGGTTTCCTTATGCTTCATAGATCAGCCAAAAGGGTTTGTGGATGGTATTTTTTAAAAGTCCATGGATAGAGCGCCAGCCCTGAAGTCAGGAGGACCCGAGTTCAAATGTGACTCAGACATTTAACACTTCCTGTGTGACCCTGGGCAAGTCACTTAGCCCAGTTGTCTCAGCAAAAAAAAAAAAAAAAAAAAAAAAAAAAAAAAAAAAAAAAAAGTCCACTCCTGCTCTAGGCAGTGCTTCGTGAGACCCGGTTCAAATCAGCTTTGTAATCAAGGATTTCTTTGATGGAATGTAAGCTCCTTGAGGGCAGGAACTATATTAAAAAAAAAACTTCGTATGCACATAGTAGGTGCTTAATTAATAGTTATTATTATCATTTTGATTATACTTTTTCTTCAATAATGTACTCTAGGCATTGTGGTACGGTGAATATCTCACCAAAAATCTGGTTTCAATTCAGACTTAATACCTTTGTGATCATGAATTTCTTAGATATAAGAATATAGTGCCTTTGAGGATACTTTTCCTTTGTATCCTCAGTGCCTGGAACTTAGTAGGTCCTTAATAAATGCTTATTGATTGTTCAATGGCCAATCTCTCAGTGTCTTCATTTAATTACAGAGAGGATTTATTTATATGGTGTCTGATATCTGCCAGATATTGTGCTAAGTGCTCTACAAATATCATCTGCACAACCACCCTGGGAGGCAGGTGCTATTATTATCCCCATTTTAGAGATGAGTAAGTTGAGGCAAATAAGTTCAGTGACACAGCTGATAAGTGTCTGAGGCTGCATTGAGTCAGATCTACTTGACTTCCCTTTGCATAGAATTTTCAAACTTTCTCCTTGACAGGGCTTTGGTGAAGAACATGCTGTACAGACTTGTGAGTGCGATAGAAATATATAAATGTGTTGTTATGATTTTCATTGTTTCCTTCCCCAACATGTGGTAGGCTCGCCTTGCCTTCCCGTGGGCAGACGTGATAAAATGTGCAATTTGGGGAGGACACGGAACACAGGCTATTTTAAACTCTGGGTAAAAAGAGGCAGCCTCCTTCAACAAGGGAGAGAGAAAGCATTTCCCAGCTTTTTCAGGAAGGCTGGAGCTCATCATTAAGCCAGATGTGAACTTGGGAAGTGGATGGACAACCGTCCCACAGCAGGAAAGGCTGTGCCCTGCCGAGCCTGGCCATGTCTGTGATGGGACGGAAATCAAACTAACCGACATAGAAACCAAATCACAGTCTCGAGCTGCTTTGGTCCTCCCACCCCACCCCTCTCCTCACTCCCCCTGCAAAAAAAAAAAAAAATGGGAGCTGGTAAAAGATCAAGTTTAGAACCACTCATGAGCCACGTTTTAATCTGGAGAGCTGCTTCTGGACTGGGAAGAGGTAAACTGTGTCAGCCCAGGTTTCTATTTTCTCTTGCTTCCTCCTCCTTGATTCCTCCCTGCCTTCTCCCCAGACATACTTCCTTCCCCCTTTCTCTAATCCCAGCAAAAGGGATTAGAATGAACACAAGACTCAGCTGCAAGGGACTTCAGAGGCCATCTGAACCAACTCCCTAATTTTAGAAATGAGGAAACTGAGGCCCAGAGAGATTAAAGTAATAGGATCACAGACTTAGAGCTGTAAGGGACCTGAAAGGCCATCTAGAACAATGCCTTCATTTTACAAATGGGGAAACAGAGGCCCAAAATGGCTAGATAAGTGACTTAGGATCATAAGATCATAGATTTAGGACCAAAAAGGATCCTGGCTAATTTTGAAAGAGAAACGAGGTCTTCCTGACTCCAAACATCTTAGCCATTGCCCAGTACTGCATCTCTACCAGGTCTCAGGCCTTGGAGGCTATTTCTTGGTTTGTCCATTCACTTTTTATAATCATTATATATGTGAGCATTTAAGTTGACAAGGCAATTTTGCCAGATTATTTTCTTCGAGAACAATCTCATAAGGTTGGGTGTCTTGGTTCTATGAAATGGGAAAGCCAAAAGTGCCTGCCCTTACTATAGTCTTGCTATATAAGTAAATGGGCAAGTGTAAAACAGACAGGAAACAGATAAATAGTGATGTTTATTATTCCTATTTTCCAGAGAAGACTCAGGATCACCTAAATCTCAGAGACTACACAATGTAACTGGCTCCTAGACCAGGAACCTTTCTATACCCTGGATGGATTGTGACCCTGACTCTGCTTGCATATCTTCAGTCAGAAGGAGCTCACTACCTTCCAAATCAACCTAATGTACTCTTGAGCTGATTTAAGCACCAAGAATATCTGAGAAACTGAATTCTCCTCTTCTAAACTTTTGTGATTTGTTCTGAGTCCTGCTCTCTGAGACCAAGCAGAAACCTAATCAGTCTTCCATGTGACAGACCTGATACTTTAACCTTATTATTACTTTTAATTTTCCAAAAAAAATGTTAATGTTCTTTTTGATTTCAAATCACCTTAATTTCGGAATCCCCCCATATACCAATCATTCTTTCTAACAAAGAAAAAAAGAAAGAGGCTTAAAAGCAGTTCAGTACAATCATTACATTATTGTATAGATTATGTCCCGCATCCATAGTCCCTTCTCTTTGAGAAAGGGGAGATGTGAATTTTCCCAACTCTATGAGAGACTCCTGTTAGCTAGTGCAGAGTGCAATGTGGAGTCAGGAAGACTCATCTTTCTGAGTTCAAATCCAGCCTCAGGCACTTACTAGCTGTGTGACCCTGGGCAAGTCACCCTGCTTGCCTCAGTTTCCTCATCTGTAAACTGAGTTGGAGAAGGAAATGGCAAAATTCTCTGTTAAACAAAATTCCAAATGGAGTCATAAAGAGTTGAACCCAACTGAAAAAGTGAGTGCACAAAAAATGGTGTCATCACCAGGGCTCTGGACATGGGGATTAGGAAACAATGATGTCAAATCCTGCTTCAGATTGGGCAGGCCACATAACCTTTCTAGGCTTGAGTCTTCTTACTAATAAAGTGATTCAGTTGGACTTTACGGCTTTTAAATTCCCTTCTAGCTTGAAATCTATGCACGCGTGGTCTCTCATCTACTTTATAGATATGTTTTTTTCTTCTTCAGATTAAATACTCCAACTTCCTTTAGCTGGTTCTCACAGATCTTATTTTATCATCTTGGTCATTCCCTCCTGGATACACTCAAGTCTGCTTAGATCTTTTTTTAAAATGGATTGTACACAACAATTGCAAATCCATTTGTTCCCTCTCTACTCAAACTATTGCTATTCTCTTCTGTCCTTCTGCTCGCAGGTCAGATTCGGAAGGATTCTGAATTCATTCTGGTTTTCCATTACTTCCCCTGGCCTGTGTTCTCCCCAGTTTTATTTTACTTTCTTCCTCCCACTGGATGGCGGACGTGGTAGACCTGATCATTGACAGCTTCATATCCCACACTTTCCCCTCGTTCTAGACCCTCAGCATCCTGGTGTTTTTTAGAACGGGATGAATGAGCGATAGATGGTGTCCAGCTGGAAGAGGGGCTTAAGAACTCCTCTGCTGTTGGAGTAGGGGGAAAGGGGAAAGGTGAAAGGCACTGGAAAGGGAAGGACTAAGTAAGTAAGGAAATAGAGTCTGGGATAGGAAGGAGGTGAGAACACATGCAACACTCATGGTTATGAATGTAACTGCATGCATGAGAGATGAACACTAAACTCTTTGTAATCCTATTTGTAGATATGGAAGTCTCAAAAACCAACACTAATTATAATTATTCATATGAACTATTTATGAACAATTATCATGTAACATGATAATAACACAGATGCATTTAATCAGAACTCTGTCTTTGTTGCTCATGTCTACTGACAATTAAAACAATGAGAAGCATAGAGCAAACTGGCAAAGACGACAAAGAATGGGAATGATAAGTCTTGGAGGTCCTCAGTTTCCTTATCTACAAAAAGAAGGGAATGGACTCATTTGGTGCTGAGATTCTTTTTAGCTCTAGGTCTTCCCTGGGATAGTCTGGTGATCCAATATTTATAGCTAGGTTCTCACATTCTAACTTTACTTTGGTTTTTTTTTTCTTGCATGGATCACGTCTTCCTAGCTAGACTTTGTGGGCAAGGGGCTTCGATTTCTTCTGTGTTGGACACACACACAGAGGCATTTTGATCTTGAATAAATCAATTTAATGCCATGGACCATTGTGTACATTGATGGCCCTAGATGAGTTAACACAAGACTCCTTAGCCTATTGTCCTATTAAGTTTAAGGACCCTAAAGTTGCTAGAGACATCTCTCCTTCCTTGAAGAGATGCTTTTGTTATTTTTGTCTCCTGATATTAGCAACAAGTTTCATAAGATGATGTAACTTGGACTTTCTTTGTTCTCCCTAAGAGTAATGCTGAAAAGGATTTAAGATGGACCCATTGATCTTTCAGTAAATAGGGATGTGTAAGGATACAGGGCGATATGGGCTAATGGACAAGAGTACTAACCTGTTCCATCTTCCACAAAAATGAACTGGCTGCTCTTTTGGGCACTTCCTTTGGCCTTCTGGTTGACCAAACCCTGATGGAAAGGTTCGGCAAATATTCTTAATGTCAGGCCCCTGGGCAGGTCATGTGTAGGGAGTTGGGGAGGCCTCCTGCAGGTCTAGAGAGGGGCTTTGGCTTCTGGGCATTGGCGCTCCCTTTTGTGAGGTCATTCAGGGGTGGAGTCGGACGGAATGGAAGGAGACTTGGAGTTCTTTCCTCCTCCCTGGAAGTTACATTAAGGAAACAAATCAAGAAAAGCCTTAGCTATGTTCCCTCTAGATAGTCCAGCCCTGAGTCCTTGACCCTTCCTTGAATTCAGTTTGCAACATGATGCTTTGGAAAATACAGTGATGATTCAAATCCTATCTGTGATACTTCCTACCTTTGTGAGCATGTCCCTGCGCCTCTGAACCTCAGTTTCCTCATCTGTAGAATAAAGGGTAGTACTGGAGAATCTCTTAAATCCCAATTCTACATACTCTGATTCGCTGCCTGAAAACCCCAGGCTGCAAATGCAACTTGGGAAATGGGATGTGTTTTCTCTCTCTCAAGGAATGGAGAAAGAGAAATAAGACATTATTTTAGGGGAAATATTCACACTAAAGTATTTCAAACATTTGAGCTTCTAAGGGTCGGAGTGACCTCCTGATCCTTGGCTGCCTGCAGATTTTGCAGCAGATCACCCATCACCAAGTGAAAAATGGGTTCCTGTGTATACAATGTTGACTGCGCTATAAGAGCATTGGGCGCTGGGGTGGGGGGGCCCCCTCAGACCACACAGATAAAGATGACTTTGGCTAAACTGATGAACTACAAGGATAGTTCTGGGATTTGTCAACTGGTCTTGGGATCATAACATGGCACTCTCTGTATTTGGATCAGAGATCCTCTTCACCAAGAATCTCAAAAAGGGTCCCAAGCTGCTTTGGGAAATATCCCAGGAAAATTAGAACGGCTCAGGGCATTAGAAATGGTTGAGAATTGGAAGAGATCTTAAGGGATCATCCAGGGAGCTCATGAGATGCAAGCAGGTGAAAAGCTTTCCCCAGGGTCATACGTCCAGTTTGCAGATAGTGAGAACCCAGATTCTAAGAATCACAGATATAAGAAGGAGACCTGAAATTTTGTTACTTTAGAGAACACCCATCAAATATAAAATCCTGTTTTACTTTAAAGTCCTTTATAACCTGGTTGCTTCCTAGCTTTCCAGTCTTTACACTTAACCCCTCCCCAGTAATTCTGTCCTCCTTGCTAATCTGTCCCCTGATTCATTTATTTTCACTGGATTCCCTCCATTCCTAGAATGCTCTTCCTCCTCACGTCCACCTCTTGGCTTTCTTCAAGTTTCAGCCAAAATCTGCCCTTCAGTAAGATGCCTTTCCTGGTCCCATGTTAATGCAATTGCTTTCCTTCTGTGATTATCTCAAATGTATACTGGAGATAATTATAATGACCACACAGTAATTACGATGGCCAAACTAGACCTCAGAGTAGCAAGGAGAAAACGAATCTCTCCTTTCTTTGCAGACACAGAGAACTATGGGTATGAGCTATTGTATATTACTTAACAAAGAGTTTGCTGAACTATCTTTTTTTTTTCCTCCTTTTTTGTTCTTTGTTACAAAGTGGTTCTGTAGCTAGGTGAAGAGGGAAGACGTATTTACAAAGGAGGTCATGTAAAAATAAAAGGTATTGATGAAAATAAAGACAAAAAGCAATAAAATTCAACATCAATAAAAATGACAAAATCCCATCACGGCAGATTCATTTTTCCTTGTTTTGAATTGGAGGACATACTTCCAGAGGGGCAGAAGGGGGATTATGGGAGGTCGAAACCCATTTTTTAGCTTGGTGTTTATACCATCTGGAGCACTTTGTTTAAAAAAAAATGTATGAACGATGTTGAGCAGTTTCTTGCACCTTTTGGCCTATCCATTGTCCTAAACAAACTTAACCTGAAAACAGGAAGAGAATTGAGCTTGAGCTAGAAACTAGGCATAACACATTTAAGGGGAACTGAGGCACAGACCACCGATAATGAAAACATTTGTCCCACAACAAGAAGAAAAAGTAAAGGTTCCAGTTCCGGGACTCTGCCACTGCTCTGGACTCTCCCACTGTGGGGCTGCCCAATAGCAACCCAGGCAAATTTTTGAGCCTCAGCTTTGGAGCTGGGATTTAGAGCAGGAAGGGACAATCAGGTGGTGGTATGAGGGGATTTAGAAGAGGAAGAAATGTGGGATCACAGGATTTAGAGGGGGAAATGAAGGATGACAGAATTGCAGATCTCATCCTGGCCATGGAGCCCAACCCCTCATTTGAGAGAGGAGGAAACTGAGGCACACAGAGGGAAAGTTACCCACCCAAAATCACAGAGAGCAGAAAATGGGGAGATTGGAATTTGAACTTGATTTCTCTCCGAGTCCCGATATATTCACAGGCTACCAAAGACACACAATCTCTCCTGTTAACCCTGGAAGTAGCAAGAGCTTGTGCTTGAGAGGAGAAAGATTTTAGGACTTGGAGGATCTTGGGCATTAGCGATGGAAGGAATCTCAGGAGCTGTTATCTGACCCCTCATTTTACAGAAGAGGAAACTGCAGCCCCCTGAGGGAAAGTGCTTCGTCCAAGGTCATGCAGCTAGCCAGGATTTGAACACAGATCTTTTGTCCCAATATGGGACAAGAGTGAGATACACACACACACACACACACACACACACACACACACACACACACACATTCCTTACATGACCCCCTCCTTTGAAAATCATTAGATACTGTGGTTGTTTGACTTTAAAACACAATCAATTCCAGAAAAAAAAAAGAAAAGAAAAGAAAACACAATCAATTCCCTCTCCCTTCCTCCTTCCCTCCCCCCCCTCCATAGGAACATCCTTAGTGTTTCCTCCTGCAAAAGGGCTAATGTGCTGTTATGCTCTGGGAAGAGACCATACAAGTCACAAAGTCCAACCTCCCCGGAAGCCCAGACTGATGCTCAAGGTCATCCAGCCAGGAAGCATCTGAGCTGAACCATGAGTCCCACTGTAGCACCCCAGGTCTGTGTGTGTGTGGGGGGTGACTGCTGTCAGTCCTGAGAGATTCCTTCCCACTACTGTACAGTTCCAAGAAACCCCCTCATTCCCGAGTGGCCCCCACGTCCTTCCTCCTCTCCTCTCGGCTCCCAGAGATGGATCGGGTCTCTCTTAAGGAGCTCAGACTCTAGGAGTGATGGAGGCTGCCTGTCACCTCCCCAAGAAGCCCCAATTTAGCAAAAGTCGGGGTCCTGGGATCCTGGAAGTGAATTTAGAGATTGATTAAAAATTGAGGAAACTGAGGTCCAGGGGGGGAAATTCCCTGCCCAAAGTCGCACAGCTAGTAACTGTCCCGAGCGGTTCCATTCAGGTGCTGAAGGATCCTCTCCATCGCTCGCTGAAGGGCCCCCGAGAGCCCGTCCCCCTTCCCTTGCTGTCTCGCTCTCCCTCCGGGCGGGGGTCCCTTTCTTGAAACCCGGACTCCCAAGCTTGCAGAGCGGCCCACCGAGTCCTGCTGGGATGACGGGGCTCCTCCTTCCCAGCCGCCTGGCGGCGTCCCCGAAGCTCCCCAGGTCGTAGCTGGAGCGCTCCGGGACGTCCCCGCTGGCTCCGCTACAGAACTTGGTTGGGGAGTCGGAGACGCTGGCCTGAAATGTCTGCTCCGGTGCTCGTCACCGGCGGGTTTGGGGACTGTCACTTCCCCTCCAGCGGCCTCAGCTTTCTCCTTTGTACAAGTGAAGGGGTGCGCTACATGGCTTCTAAAGTCCTTAGCCGCTGTCTAGTTCTGCTCCTCAGAACTTCTCCGGGCCTTGACTTTCTCGTCTGTAAAATGGGGGAGGTGGGCCTTTCCACATCCCCCTCCCCATTTAGACGGGTCCCTGCGGGGGAGGCTGCAGGCGAAGCCCCCTCCCGGCTTAAGCCTCTGGCCCCCGTTAAGCCCCCGGTTCCTTCCTCTTCCCAAGGGGCACTAAGAGCCCTCCCGAGCCGCGCCGAGCTCCCTCCCGGCGGCCGCAGCCTTACCTCCGGCCGAGCCTTCTGGCTTGCGAGGGATTCCCTTACTTGGGAGGCGAAACGCGCAGACGGGATGGGAGGAAGAAAAGCAGAATCTCAGGGAGCCTGACAGGGAGCGCGTCGCCCCACGCGAGCCCCCAGGGCGAGCCCCGCTTCTCCGGCTCCCGATGGCCAGGAAAGGGGCGCGAATGCCCGGGCAGGGGGGCTGCCTGGGAGCGAGGAGGGGAGGGGCCGGCTTCCTTGCTCTTGTGGCTGGCTGCTCCCCGCTCCGCCGCTCACCCTTCCCCTCCCCTCTGCCCACCCATCCCCCTCCTCCCCAGTCCAACTGGGGTTGACACTGTTAAGGTGGAGCGGTCTGTCCCGGCACGGAGCCCAGCCGTCCGCGGGGCCGCGGACCCGCCTTCAAGTGGCCGCTTTCGGAGCCCCCTTGGGGACAAACCAAGTCAGGTCGATTTGGGAAGCCCTCCTATGCCCCCCTCCTGAAGATTTCTCCCTCCTGAGTCTGCCTGACACGACACCCCCCCATCCCCAAAGATCTGCCCCCCTGAGTTTGCCTGATATTGACAATCCTCCCCCCATCTCCAAGGATCTCCTCTCCTGAGTCTGTCTGACACAACACCCCCCATCCCCAAAAATCTGCTCTCCTGAGTTTGCCTGATATGGACACCCCCCATCCCCAAGGATCTGCCCCGGGTTTGCCTGATATTGACAACCCCCCCATCCCCAAGGATCTGCCCCCTGAGTTTGCCTGATATTGACAATCCCCCCCCCCCATCTCCAAGGATCTCCTCTCCTGAGTCTGCCTGACATGGATACCCCCTTCCCCAAGGATCTGCCCCCTGAGTTTGCCTGATATTGACAACCCCCCCATCCCCAAGGATCTGCCCCCTGAGTTTGCCTGATATGGACACCCCCCATCCTCAAGGATCTGCCCCGGGTTTGCCTGGTATTGATAATCCCCCCCCCCCATCCCCAAGCATCCCTTGTAACTACTCTTCCATTGCAGTTTCTACTTTAGAGACCAGGACCGCCTTAAGTACCCAGAGCGAGGCAAAGAACAAAAACCCGGCTCCCTACTTTCTTCTAAATGACTTTTTGGAGCTTCCCGCTGGCTTCGAGAGCGGAAAACCCCATCTTGGGAGGCCGCAGAGGTTCAGTGCACGGGATTTGGAATCGGGACTGGGTTGGAGTCCAGCCTCCGCTACTGATTGGCCAGGGGGGTCTCGGGAAAGCCAAACTTTCCCTGGCTGAACCTCATTTCCCTCATCTGTAAAACGAGGGGGTGGCACTAGGGGTCCCTGCCAGCTCTGAGACATTTCCTGTGAGTCCCAAGACCTGTCAGAGAGACAGCTCTCCACTTTGCTTGGGATGCTTGCAGAGACAGCTGGACTTCTGGGTATTCACGGAGCCCGGCAGACCTCTAAGTACCAAGTGGGCAGCCTGCCGGTGGTCTTCGGAGACCCCGAGCTAAGGAGCGGCCAGAGGTGTAGTGGGGGAGCTGCTTTTCTCCTTTTTTCCTTCTCACTTGAGTTTAGGTCACTTGGGGGAAGATTCAGTACCAGGGCTGTGGGACGTGGGAGGAAAAGCCGGATCCAATCTCCTCTCCCATCGCTGGCTTACATGGCTTCATGCTCACAAGTGACCATTTCAACCAGCCGGAGGCGAACACAGCAATAACAATAACAGTCCTCCCCTCCCAGGGTTGCATCGAGTATCAATGGAGATAGCATCTGGAAAGCACTTTGCAAACCTCAAAGCACTAAATATTGCTAGCTATTACCATTATTTATTGTTGTTATTAATTATAACTACCATATTTATAAAGACCAGGAAGCTCACATATAGAGGTGGCTTGGTTTGGGGTGGGGGAGAATTGCAATCAAATGACCTGGATTCTTGTCTTACCTCTGAAGTCTTGGGTAAATCTTTAAACCACTCAAGTTTTCCTATATATAAAATGGGGATAAGAAAAGCTGGGGATTCAGTTTTCCTATCTGTAAAATGGGGATCAGAAAAACTGGGGATTCAGTTTTCCTATCTGTAAAATGGAGATCAGAAAAGCTGGGGAATTCAGTTTTCCTATCTGTAAAATGGGGATCAGAAAAACTGGGGATTCAGTTTTCCTATCTGTAAAATGGGGATCAGAAAAACTGGGGATTCAGTTTTCCTATCTGTAAAATGGGGATCAGAAAAGCTGGGGATTCAGTTTTCCTATCTGTAAATTGGGGATCAGAAAAACTGGGGATTCAGTTTTCCTATCTGTAAAATGGGGATCAGAAAAACTGGGGATTCAGTTTTCCTATCTGTAAAATGGGGATCAGAAAAACTGGGGATTCAGTTTTCCTATCTGTAAAATGGGGATCAGAAAAACTGGGGATTCAGTTTTCCTATCTGTAAAATGGAGATCAGAAAAGCTGGGGAATTCAGTTTTCCTATCTGTAAAATGGGGATCAGAAAAGCTGGAGATTTGGTTTTCCTATCTGCAAAATGGGGATCAGAAAAGCTGAGGATTCCATTTTCCTTCCTATATGTAAAGGGAAGATAAGAGAAGCTGGAGATTCAGTTTTCCTATCTGTAAAGTGGGGATCAGAAAAGCTGAGAATTCAGTTTTCCTATCTGTAAAATGGGGATCAGAAAAACTGGGGATTCAGTTTTCCTATCTGTAAAATGGGGATCAGAAAAACTGGGGATTCAGTTTTCCTATCTGTAAAATGGGGATCAGAAAAACTGGGGATTCTGTTTTCCTATCTGTAAAATGGGGATCAGAAAAGCTGGAGATTTGGTTTTCCTATCTGCAAAATGGGGATCAGAAAAGCTGAGGATTCCATTTTCCTTCTTATATGTAAAGGGAGGATAAGAGAAGCTGGAGATTCAGTTTTCCTATCTGTGAAGTGGGGAACAGAAAAGCTGAGGATTCAGTTTTCCTATCTGTAAAATGGGGATAAGAAAAGCTACTTTCTCTATCTTCCAAGATATTAAGAAGATGAAAAAACAAAACTTGGACACTCACATAGATCTGTGATTCCATGGAAGTGCCCTCCTGTGATGCTATCACAGCCCATCGGTGCCTACCAATCCTATGCATCTAGCCCACACCCTCCATTCTGGAGATTCACTCACAGCTTCATCTCCGTATTTTTCATCGAATTGAAGTCATTGTGTGACGTCTTCGCCATCATGTCCCCATTCAAAGTTCCTTCCCCCCTCCATCTCTCAGCTTTCCTTTGGATTCCCCCAATCAGAGTGTAAGCTTTCAATGGACAAGAACTCCTTTTTTTTTTTGTTTGTTTGTTTGTTTGTTTTTTGTTTTTTGTATTTGTATCCCGGTGGTTAGTCCAGTTCCTGAAATGTGGTACATAACTAGGTGCCTCATAAATGGTGATTGACCAGAAACCTCCTTTTATCTTTTTTCTGACACTGAAAACACCAGATTTGTCATCCTTTTCTTATCTCTCTTTCTGCAACCTAACATTTCCTAAACAGGTTGTTGACTTTTGGCTGTCAGTGACACTGTTGACTCTTATTTGAGGTCCACTAATATTCAGAACTCGTCTCCATGTTTTTGTTTATTTTTGTTTTTTTTGCAGCCTTTTAAGATTTTAGTATTCTCAATGGGAAAGGACCTTAGACCTTATCAAGTTTACAATTATTAACCTAGAGCCATAAACCCCTTATAGTGACCACAGATAGAATTCTTCTGAATTTGAATAGAAAAAAAAATACAGCTTTACTTTCATTAATCTCTAACTGAAATTCAGCATTTTTTTCTTTGAAATTCCTCTAGGAAATCAGGGCTTAAGCTAATTAATATAATAATTATAAGTTTACATGTAATTACATATGTATTCTAGTCTAATACTCTCACCCTTTCATGTTTTTGCTGATGCTGTTTGCCACGCTTGCAAGATTCTTCCTTTTGTCTTTACCTGATGAATTCTCAGACACCTCTGAAGCCCAGTTCAAATGTCACCTCCTCTCTGAAATTATGCCTAATGCACCCAGCTGGAAATAATCTTTTGTGACAAAGCCCACAGACCACAATACTATACCTAATACTATAATGCATTTCCTAGGTAGTAATTTGCATAGTAAATTATCTGCCTATCATCTCCTCAGTATGCACCTGGTTATTATTCTGTCACATTTCCCATTAGAATAAAAGCCCTCTGAGAGAAGGGACTGTTTTTTCTTTCTTTGCACTGAACAATCTAGTCCCTGGTACTTAGGAGGTAAGCTTAAGAAATGCTTGCTGATTGACTGACACCTCTGACACATACCGCCAGTGTGATCCTGGGAAAGGCAGTTAACCTCTTTTTGCCTCCATGCAACTCAATAAGGTTTTGGTTATAGATCTGGGGCCAGGCTGCAGCACAGCAAGAATTTCCTTCCCCAGTGGGAGGTTCCTTCCTTCATTATACCAGCAATGGCTTGCTAAAAGTAAATAAATAAATAAAAGTTAAATATTTAACTGTGTCATTTCAGCACTGGATTGTAAATTCTTTTTTTGGGGTGGGGGTATGTAAGGATCATTGTCTTCACAGACTTTTTAATTACTGCAGTGCTTAGTACCTTGCTCCCAGGAGTTAATAAATATGTGCTGTATTACAAAAATAACTTGAATTCATATAGTCCTTTGAGGCTGAGGGCCTAAGAGTATAGGGTTGTCCTCTGTAGTAACAGGGAAGGCAGGAGCAGAGGAATGGTTTAAGAAGAGAATAGATTCCCTTATCTTTTCCTTTCATTTTCTTTCTTCCCTTTTCCATTCCTTCTATGCCCTGTTCTACTATCCTTCAAGAGGTGAATAATATATTATTTCTATTTTTACTTAGTCTTTTGATTCTAATACATCTTTTTTTGTACAATGATATCTTGAAATACAGAGTTTAGGGGTTTTTTTTGGGGGGGGGTCAGTTTTCAAGGACTCTGATAATTCTTTTTCCTTATCCTGCCTTCCAGGTCAGTCACATTGGATATTAGCTCATAAATTCTATTTTTTAAAAAATCTTTTTATTTTGTTCTATTATTTCTAATTGGTTCCTACAAGCCACCAAGTTCTATTTGTTCCATTCTATTTTTTCAGATGACCTACTACTTGTATACACTTCTCAATTTTCTATTCTAAGCTATTTATTTTCCTTTCAATATATTATCCTCCTGAACTTTCATTTCATTTCCAATTTCACTTCTTATTTTTTGTTTCATTTTTTTCTAGTTACTCCATACAATCCTTGGGGCTAACCCATTCCTGCCCACTTCCCCACCCCCCAGTTTTATTGATAGCTGTCGTTCTTTCTGGATTTTCCTCCTGAACTTCTCTTTATTCACAGTATTTCTTCTTTGTGTTGGACATCTTTTTGTTTCCTCATATTTTTTGCCCTTATGCTTTTGGCTTCAGATTTTGTGCTCAGGCCAGTGCTCTCCTGTCCTTTTGGATGGGTTAGATAGGCCTTGTTTGGTTTTGTATCCTGTGTAGTTTAGATACTTTCTATCACTACTAATTCAAATGAGGTAAGTGTTTTACTTGATCTAATCTTTGTCTCAATCTCTGGCTTCTGTTGCATCTTCATGTTGGCCCACCTTAGGTTCTTGTCCTTGTTGGAGTTTACCTTCTTTTCTTTATGTGATGATCAATAGGAGTTGATTTCATCTCCTACTATGGCATTGGCTAATACCAATGGTGTGATAAGAGATTCCACTAACTAATTTCACTCTTCTAATCCAGTTTAACTCCTCTGTCCTCCCAGTGATCTAAAAAGTGCCCATGTGGGTCCTGTCTCCTTGTTGAATGACCTATGGGGACTAGCTCTTTTCTAACCAGTAAGGGACAAGATCTGGATTTAAGTTACCTGACCTGGTTATTGGGATTGTGAGGGCTTTTTCTTCTTGGAGCACTGACAGCTTGGCTTCAGGTCTATTCATGGGAGCTCACGCTGGCTTGGGGTTTATATAGAAAGGCAGGGCTCCTCTGCACCCTCCCCATCAGCACCTTAACCAGAAGTCTCTGGGTGTACCCTTTGATCCACTGATACCCGTTGTTGGTATGGGGTGTTCAGGGAGGACTATCATCCCTGATGAGAAGTCTTGCTGGGTCCTTTCTAGTGCTTCAACGTCCATCTGTCACTAAATTCTCTCACCTCTAGATCTAAGAAACTATAACATACCCAATGGGCACAGTCAAGTAAAACCAGCTTGTATCCTGGGGCATTATTGATCATCCAGATTTTTGTCTTGCTATTGATGACTCTGGGAAAGAGGATGAGGTTGATGATTTTATGTAGCTCTACCTTCCTTAAATCCAATTCACTCAGAATCAAGACCCATCTCATGATGTTATTGGTCCTCTTTGAAAATGAATGACATGCTTAACCTATATTGGTTTACTTGTTGTCTAGGAGAGGGGATGGGAGAAGAGAGAGGAAAAATTTGGAACACAAGGTTTTGCAAGAGTGAATGTTGAAAACTATCTTTGCAGTATTTTGAAAAGAAAAAGCTATTATTAAAAATTTAAAAAGGAAAGAAAACGAATGGCAAACAAGAAGTACCAATGCTTGGCAATACCCCAAACAGACTAAGGGAAAAGGGGAAGGAATCACATGAACAAAAACATTTCTTACTCATACCAAATATTTCTTTTATACAACAGCATACGGTAAGAACTGGTATTGGAAGATCACATACTAGCTTTGTGCCTTTGAACAAGTCACCTCTGAAGCATTCTGGGTTGTTCTGTGTAAGTTGCAAAGAATATGCCAAATCCCATTGAAGAAGCATCTTCTCACCAGAAAGTTCCAGATACCAGTGAAATCACAGCCCGAGTCTGAGTCCCTCCCCTTTTGTAAAGCAAAGAAATGGAAAGAAAGTGAGTGTCTGGCTTTTGGGAAATGGTTAAACAAACTATAGCATGAGAAAGTAATATTGTGCTAAAAGAAATGACAAAAGGATCAGATTCAAAGAAACTGAATCCCCTTGGCCACTTTTAGGGATACATGGGTTAGCACTAAAGGATTTTGGAATGAGACTCAGTTAAAGAAGATTGATCACTGAATCAGGAAGATAGCTCTCTCAATTGACTTTAAAAGGAGTGACCAAAAAACTCTTCTTATCTGTTAGGCTTGTAGGGACTCATTGTCGAAGGGGGTGTTTTCTCCTCTCCCTTAAAGCTAGGGTTACTTAGAAGTGGGGTTGGGAGAAGTCTGATTTCTAGGTCAAGACAGTTCCCACTCTTTAGGTGAGATAGTCTTAAAAAGGGGAAGGAAGAAGAAAGGAAAAAAGGAGGGATAGGAGGAGGGAACAAAGGAAGAAAGGAAGGAAAGGAGGGAAGAAAGGAAGGAAAGAAGGAAGGAAGGAAGATAAAAGGGAAGGGAAAAGAGAGAGGGAAGAAATGAGGGAAAGAGGAAGAAATGGAAGAAGGAAAGACGGATTTATTAAACACTTATTATAAGCCAGGCGTTGTGCTATGTGCTTCATTAACTCATTCGATCTTCACAACCATCTTGTGAGATAGATGCTGTTAATAACTCCATTTTGAGGAAACTCAAAGAGTTAAGTAGTTATTTACTCAAGGTGCTGTAGTTAGTGAGGGTCTCAGGCTGAATCTGAATTAAGCTATTTATGATTCCAGCTCTAGCATTCTATCTCTGCATCCTCTACCTGCTTCAGGCTGTTAAGTGTGTTCTGTTGTCCAAGCAAGACAGAGGATATGGTAGGATGACTATGGACCTCCAGTTAGTGCATCTCTGTAGCATCCCTCCACCTTGTTGGTCGGAAAGTGTGTCTGGAACGTTTACCTTTGTCAATTACTCAAGCAAAAGGCTCATCATAGATTCCTGATGATCAAAGACTCTAAGTGCCAGAGCTGGAAGGGACCTCAAAGACTATCTAGCTCCATTTATAGACACAGGATTACTTCTCGAGGAAAGAAAGTGGATTGTCCAAGGTCACACAAATAAGAGATAGAGCTCAGGATCAGAGCCAGAATTCTTTTCACTAAACATCGGTAGGTCTATGATGTTAGAGAACGTAGAGTCCCATGATTCCCACCCTTTAACTGATCCTGGGAAAATTTGTAAGAAATGATCATAAGGTTAAGTGATGTTGGGCAAGTTTAGAAAATGAAAATAATTTATTTGTTCATCTATTTTTTCTTAAGTTCCTTCATTTGTTTAGTCATTCATTCATTCATTTATTGTTTCTTTGTTTATTGGACCATGCCTGTGATTTTTCTGGTTCAGGAAACTTCAGTTAGAAAGTTCCTTCTCTGTGCCAAAATGTTTGTGGCAGCCCTTTTCATAGTGGCTAGAAGCTGGAAGATGAATGGATGTCCATCAATTGGAGAATGGTTGGGTAAACTATGGTATATGAATGTTATGGAATATTATTGTTCTGTAAGAAATGACCAACAGGATGGATACAGAGAGGCTTGGAGAGACTTACATCAACTGATGCTGAGTGAAAGGAGCAGAACCAGGAGATCATTACACACTTCAAAAATACTATATGAGGATGTATTCTGATGGAAGTGGATATCTTCAACATAGAGAAGAGCTAATCCAATTCCAATTGATTAATGATGGACAGAACCAGCTACATCCAGAAAAGGAACACTGGGAAATGAGTGTAAACTGTTATTTTTACCTTCTGAATCCAATTCTTCCTGTGCAACAAGAAATTTGGTTCTACACACATATATTGTATCTAGAATATACTGTAATATATCTAACATGTATAAGACTGCCTGCCATCTGGGGGAAGGGTTTGGGGGAGGAAGGGAAAAAATCTGAACAGAAGTAAGTGCAAGGGATAATGTTGTAAAAAATTACCCATGCATATGTACTGTCAAAAAAAAGTTATAATTATAAAATAAAATAAAAATAAATAAATAAATAATAAAAAATAAAAAATAAAAAAAAAGAAAGTTCCTTCTCCCAAGACAAGTTGGCCCTTTCTTGGCACCTCGTTGCCTGGAGCAAGGAAAGGTTTGGTGACTTTCCCAGGAAGACAAAGCTGGCATAGTGGAGGAAGCACCTGATGCCAATGCAGACTCTGCACACTGTATCCAATATAGAGTCATTCCCACAAATGAGGACTAGAAGTTCCCATTTCACCATAAAATCTTTTTAGTCACAATTCGATTTAAAAAAATGTCCACACTAACTTAGTTTTATCATCGTCAAAATGATGGAGTTGGACTAGGTGATCTCTAAGGTTCTTCCCAGCTCAGAGATGCAAAGTCATGTTAGAATTATGCGCAGTCAGAGGCTGGGAGAGAATTTGAAATCAGAATTGTGAAACAAAGAAAAAAATAAATAAACAAACCAAGAAATGACGACAAACTTGAAGGCTAAAAAAATTTGCTTTTGAATGTAACTGGAAAAAAATAAAATATTAACATTCTAAAAATGCTGCACAGTCCGCAACAGGTTGGTTGAGGAGCTCTCCACTGAGAAACATGGACTTGTTCTGATGAAACAGAACTGTTCAAGCCACATACCACTGCTGCCCCACTACAGGAAGGATCTGTGATGCTGGGGGGGTCCAGGCTAATGCTCACATTGTGCTCCTCCACCACTTCTTTCTCTTTCTCCTTTCTTATCCTCCTCATTCTCTCTTCTTTTACCTTCCCTTCCTTTTCTTCTTTATTCTCATTCTCTTTCTTCTTTTCCTCTTTCCATCTCTCCCTCTTCTTCCTCTTCCATTTCTACCTTTTTGATTTACTTCTTTTTCCCTTTGTTTTTCTCCTCCTCTTCTTTCTTCATCTCCATTTCCTTTTCTTTATGCTCTTTTTTCTGTTCTTCATTTCTCCTCTTCCCTCCCCACTCTTCCTTCTATTTTCTCCACCATTTCTCCCTCTTTCTTCTTCTATCTCTTCCATTTCCATCTCTTCTTCCTTCCCTTCCTTTTATTCTTCACCCTCTTCTTTCTTTTCCTTTCTACCTCTGTCTCTTCTTCTTTCCTCTTCCATTTCTTCCTTTTTGATTTACTTTCTTTCTTCATTTTCTCCTTTTCCCCATTTCCTTCATCTCCATTTCCTCTTCTTTATCCTCTTCTTCCTCCTTCTCCTGTTCTTCATTCTCCTCTTCCATCCACTCTTCCATTTTCCTCCTCTTTCTCTTCCTCTTCCATTTCTGTTTCTTCCTTCTTTCCTTCCTTCTCTTTCTTCCTTCCAAATTTCCCCTTCTCTTCCTTTGCCTCCTCTTTCTAGTCCTTTTCATACTTTTGAAGTCTTTAAAGTTTGTGATCCAGCTAACTCAGAGTTCTCTCTTCTTTCCTTTTATGACCATGGAAATTCTCTCCTTTCCTTCTAATATTTCAAGGAGGACATGAGAGCTACAGTATTCACAATAGGTACAGCTGGGGGACATTGGTCTTTGGTCCACTTTACAGGAAGCAAATGTATTCACATGCAAGCAATCAGCTTGAGCTTCTGCCATTGTGCAAAAAGGTCTTGAATAGCTGCTCTTCCCTGGCCATGTTCTTCTTTCAGAACTTAATTTGGCTTAGTTTAAAAAAAATGCTGGCAGCCACCCAGAGCCCTGATGTGATCACCAACAAACCACAAGAAGTTAATGAACAGGAAAAAAGGGAGGGAGAGAGGGAAGAGAGAGAAAAGAAGAAGCACTTTTCCTTCCTATTTTAGGTAATGGATGGTAAAGGCTGGGCTTTTAATAAGCTCATAAAGCATCTAATTTTATTTCAGTGGTATTTTTCTGGGTCTGTTTCCTCTTATGTGTGGCCGGGGGGAGCCAGCCCTGGAATCCATCCCTTTTGTAGGCTAAGCTTTTAATTAGATCCAGGAAGAGCCCCATCAATGCTCAGTTATGGGAGGTGAGGGGTGCCTCTTCCCTCCAACTATAAGAGAATTCCCCAGAGGGAGAGAGACTCCAGTCCTGGTTTAACATCCAGGGTTCAGGCTTGACTTTAGCCTGCTTGAGAAGGAAAAATGGAATCAGATTGCAGAGATCCATGTGCAATAGCCAAGTTTCCCCAAAGCCAATCCAAATAGAAATCCACCATGTTTGTTTTGGAGGTTTCTTACATGTGCAGATTATTCCTCAAAGAATGTGGGGGGAGCTCCTTGCCTTAGAGTGATGCTTTTGGGAAGAGAAGCTCCCAGAGGACAAGGAATTGTCCTTGGCATTCCCAAGGCCTGGCAGAGCGTCTGCTATCCACAGAGGCTCTTAACAAATGCTTGTGAAGGGACTGATCTTTGCATTCACAGTATTGTCTGTACACAGCAGGTTCTTCGTAAATCTTTGTCCATTGATTGACTGTCTTTGCATCCACAGTGCCTAGAATAGTCTGGCACATAGTAGGTATTTAATAAATGTTTGTACATTGGTTGCATTCATAGTGCTTAACATAGTTTGGTACATAGTAGGTTCTTCGTAAATCTTTGTCCATTGATTGACTGTCTTTGCATCCACAGTGCCTAGAATAGTCTGGCACATAGTAGGTATTTAATAAATGTTTGTACATTGGTTGCATCCATAGTGCTTAACATAGTTTGGTACATAGTAGGTTCTTCGTAAATCTTTGTCCATTGATTGACTGTCTTTGCATCCACAGTGCCTAGAATAGTCTGGCACATAGTAGGTATTTAATAAATGTTTGTACATTGGTTGCATCCATAGTGCTTAACATAGTTTGAAGGTACATAGTAGGTTCTTCGTAAATCTTTGTCCATTGATTGACTGTCTTTGCATCCACGGTGCCTAGAATAGTCTGGCACTAGTATGTTGGCACATATTGTATATTGAGCTATTGCCTGCATCCATAGTCCCTAATATAGAGCCTGGTACATAGTTGGTGTTTAATACGTATTTGTGCATTGATTGTCCTTTTATCCGCAGAGCTGGTCCAATTATATTGGATCTATATCTGTGATTCTATCTGCATAGGGAACTCCTATGAGGGAAGCTCCCCCTTCCAAGGTGCATTGGCTACTGCTTTGTGATTTATAGCCTTAGGGATTTTTATAGAGAGCAAAAAGAGAAAGGACATGTCCAGTTCCCTCAGTCAGTATGGTTTCTGTTGCTTCTCACCTATGTGACTTTAGGTAAGGCAATTCACCACCCTAAGCCTCAGTTTCCTTGTTTGTAAAATGAAGTCATAGGAATTAGATTGTTTCTGAATTCTCTTCCTGCTTCAAAGCTATCTATGAAATCTCCCTGGACCTCAGTTTTGTCATATGTAAAATGGGAGACCTCCCTGTGTACCTTCCATCCATAGATCCCCTCTAGATCTAGCATCCTGTGTGTCAAAGGAGGATTTGGATCCATGTCCCCCCGCCTCTGGGGCCGGCTCCTTCACTACTCTGCTGTACTTCCTCCGTGCTACAACCTAATGAACACTTATGAAATTGAATCCAATTTTAAAAAAAAAACAACTTTTTTTCTTTTTAAGGAAGTAATGGGATCTTCAGATTTAGAAGTGGAGCGGATTCGAGAGACTCATCCAGTCTATTCCCTTCTGTCCACAGATTGTGAAACCAAGGCTCAGGGAAAGCTGCCCACTGGTAAAAGTGGCAGAATTGGCATTTAAATACAGAGTCTATGATCCTGAAACCAGTCTTCTTCCCTCTTTTCTGAAGAAAAAAAATGTCAATTCTACTCTTTTCAATAGTCCGCTCAGCCCATAAATTAGGGCCATTTAATTAATGGGAAAACAGGCTTGGCGTCCGAGGACCTGGCTTTGAATGCCATCGTAGCTACTTACTATCTTTGTAGACTTTAGGAAAGATCTTTAAGCCTTTAGGGCCTCAGTTTCTGAGTTTCTATAAAATAAGGGGCTTGAATTAGATGGAGTTTCTTCTGCTCCAGAGTTCATCCATTGTGACCCATTGGTTCTTTTCCCCTCCAGAGGAAGGGATGAGAGCCTCTGATCTTGTGAGTTTCTAAAGATCAGGAAAGCGAGGGTCCAGGCTTCCCAGAGCGTGGGCTTGTCCTTGGTGACTCAGCAGAGCAGTAAGAAGGACAAGGACCCATCAAGTATGGATGCAGCAGTTGGATGGAACTGAGGCTTTGTAAGCTAAGTTTGAGCCCACTCCCCATCAGAGACTGAAGGGATTTAGGGGAGAGGATGCCCACAGGATATTGGGAGAAGGGTTTCCACTTTGTTCTTGCCACATTGAAGTAAATATCCCTTTGTGCAATCTAATTGATATTAAGTGGCTAAATGGAACTAGGGGTTCCAGCCAAAGTAGAGCAAGAGACCCCCCAAAAGGGAACTTTTTAATCAATGAGGCAGAAGTAGCCTATCTGGCTTCTGGGAGAGTAATCCAAAGCATCCTTGCTATACATTTCATTCATTCCTTGATTCATTCATTCAATCATTCATTCTCAACTGAAAAGAACCAGAGGAAGCTTCCTAGGACCAGTTACACTTGAGTTGAAATTTAAAGTGGGGGAGGTAGGAAGTTTAGGATTGAACAGGTGAAGGGATGGGAAGAAGGGTAGAGGGAACAGAGTGAACAAAGGTCAAGAGGCATGAGAACACAATTTGGGGGGCAAAGAGCAGAATAGTTTGGCTACAACATGGATCAGTCAACAAATATTATTAAGCACTTTACTATGTCTGGGGCCATGCTAAGTACTAGGTAAAGGAAGGGGAAAAATCAATTGTCCCCTTCAAGAGGCTCAAGGTGTAATGGGATCAAGTTGTGAAGATCAGGAGCAGTCACTTTGAAAGCCAGGCTGAGGAATTTGATATCAGGTCTTTCTAGAAAAGTGTCACTCAATTCCTTTCCACTCAATTCATTTATCAGGCATTTGCTAAGGAGCACCCGGGGCATATCGACAAATGAACCAATCGCCACCCTCAAGAACTTGGGGAGAGACAACATAAATACAAATGAATTATAAGAGGAAGCCAATGCTCTTACCAGGAGAAGTAGGAACGGCGTTGTGTCCAAGGGCACCTGAGCTGTGGGTTTGAAGGATGCTGGGAATTCTGCATGCCGGAGGGAAGAAGGAACACCTCCTGGACAAGGGGATGCCTCCCACCTGTGCAAAAGCACGAAGGTGGAAGATGGATTATCCAGGGCTCTTGATTTCTCCTTCAAACTTTCCCCTTTATTTTTGTTTTATATTGTCTGTTTATTCATGGCTCCTCTTCTTTCATAATTGTGTTCCTTTTTTCAGGGACAATGAAACCCTCATGTTATCTGCTTCTTTCTCTAGCCAGGGGAAGCTTGCTGCTGCCTCCTACACAGGGAATTAGCAGGGAAATGAGTATTTAAAATGTGTACACCTGGAGAGAGAGAGAGGCTGTGATTGAAAAATGTTGCCATCCCTTCTCTGCCCACCGCCACCATCCTCTGGCAGACTAAGAGTCTTTATCTGATGAGCCAGAATCATTTCTGAAAAGCATCACACCTGGAATGACATCATAAAGGAAATCTTAAAAAATTTAAAAAACTATAAACTAGAGCAATATTCATTTGACTGAGTCTTGTTGCCTAATTTTCTGGAAGAGGGCAGAGTCAAAACACAAAATCACAGGTTTTCAGAGTGGGAAGGGACCTCTTGGGCCATCTCTGGGTAATAACTGCATCTAAATATTAAAAAACCCCAAACATGTGGTTGGCCATCCATCTAACTTTTGCCTGAAGACTTCCAAAATGGGGAACTCACCACCTCCTGAAGGGATCAGCTCCACTAATACCTCTGATTACCAGGAAACTTTTCTTGATATTAAACCTAAATTTGCTTCTTTTTTATTATTAATTTTATAATTATAACATTTTTTGACAGTACATATACATAGGTAATTTTTTTACAACATTATCCCTTGTACTCACTTCTGTTCTGAGTTTTTCCCCTCCTTCCCTCCACCCCCTCCCCTAGATGGCAGGCATTCCCTTACATATTATATATCTTATAGCATATCCTAGGTACAATATATATGTGCAGAGCCGAATTTTGTTATTGTTGTTGCAAAGGAAGAATTGGATTCAGAAGGTAAAAGTAACCTGGGGAGAAAAACAAAAAATGCTCACAGTTTACACTCATTTCCCAGTGTTTCTTTTCTGGGTGTAGCCGATTCTGTCCATCATTGGTCAATTGGAATTGGATTAGCTCTTCTCTATGTTGAAGATATCCACCTCCATCAGAATACATCCTCATACAGTATTGTTGTTGAAGTGAATAATGATCTCCTGGTTCTGCTCATTTCACTCAGCATCAGTTGATGTAAGTCTCTCCAAGCCTCTCTGTATTCCTCCTGTTGGTCATTTCTTACAGAACAATAATATTCCATAACCTTCATATACCATAATTTACCCAACCATTCTCCAACTGATGGACATCCATTCATCTTCCAGTTTCTAGCCATTACAAAAAGGACTACCACAAACATTTTGGTACACACAGGTCCCTTTCCCTTCTTCAGTATTTCCTTGGGATATAAGCCCAGTAGTAGCACTGCTGGATCAAAGGGTATGCACATTTTGATAACTTTTTGGGCATAATTCCAGATTGCTCTCCAGAATGGCTGGATTCTTTCACAACTCCACCAACAATGTATTAGTGTTCCAGTTTTCCCACATCCCCTCCAACATTCATCGTTATTTGTTCCTGTCATCTTAGCCAATCTGACAGGTGTGTAGTGATATCTCAGAGTTGTCTTAATTTGCATTTCTCTGATCAATAGTGATTTGGAACACTCTTTCACATGAGTGGAAATAGTTTCAATTTCATCATCTAAAAATTGTCTGTTCATATCCTTTGATCATTTATCAATTGGAGAATGCTTTGATTTCATATAAATTAGAGTCAATTCTCTGTGTATTTTGGAGATGAGGCCTTTGTCAGAACCTTTAACTGTAAAAATGTTTTCCTAATTTGTTACTTCTTTTCTAATTAAATTTGCTTCTTAGCAATTGCTACTCAGGACTCCTGGTTCTGCTCTCAGAAGCCAAAAAGAATAAAGCTAAACCCTCTTTCCTATTAAAATCCTTCAGATACTTGAAGACTGTAATCCTGTTCTCCCTGTATCTTATCTTCTCCAATCTAAATACCCCCATTTCCTTCAGTCAATGGAAGTACAAATGTAAAGTTTTTACTGTCCTATTCTTGGGCCTAGGGTCCTCTCCGGAGGAGTCCTTCCTAACACCAGAACTGAGCACAATCACCAAGTTGCTTTTCCAGGGCAGAATACTGTGTGATGACTATTCACCAGTTTCTTATTTATGACAGGTGAGGGATCGTTCCTTACTGCAGCCTGACTGCCTGACATCCTTTTCTGGGAATTAAACGTGTAGACAGTCAACTAGCCAGATAGATTGGAACAAGGCTGTGAAAGGCTTTAATTTTGGCTGAACGGAGGGCGATTACTCAATCAGTCCTTTAAGCCATGGGATATTTAATCAGATTAATTTAAAGGGAAGACTTCACTGGAGACACTCAGATCCCATGATGAGCTTCCCTTCCTCACAAAGGACCACAAGAGAAGGCAATAGAGTAGTTCTGACTCCCAACAGTAGAACCAGGCAGCAGGGTTAATGGGAGTGCGGTTCCAATTCCATGTCAGATACTGATTAGCCATGTTGAGAAGATAGCGAGCCTGGAGTGCCTGGCATTTATTCAGGCAAAGATAGGATGATGAAGTTTTGAATGGGACTCATGGGTACATTTGCTATCTCTAATTCAGGGTTTCCTGAGATTATAAAAATTCAAGAATCGAGGCTGCTCTAAGTATTTTACAATCAGTCAATGAGTATTTATTAAGAATCTACCATGTGCAAGATAATCGTATAAATATTTACAGATATTGGATTTAACATATATTTTAACAGGTATCACATCTATTGGATCACTTGTCATCTAGGGGAGGGGGTAAGGGAAAGGAGAGGAAAATTTGGAATACAAGGTTTCAAGGTTTGAAAAATCACCCATGCATATGTTTTGAAAATATAAAGCTTTAATTTAAAAAAGGGGGGGGGGATCTACTTTGTGTTAGGAGCTGTGCTAAGCATGGGAGGAAGAAAAAGAGGGGCAAAACCCTCCTACTTTCAGGGAGTTTGCAGTTTAATGCAAAAGACACATAGAAAGAAGTAGGGATGGCTGAGATATGTACAGAATGGAATGAAATCTGAGAGGGAAAAGCGTTGCAGCTATGGACACTGGGAAAGACCTCTGAGCAGAAGGAAGATTTGAGCCGAGTATTACAGGAAGCCAGAAATATAAATATATAAATGCATATATAAATATATAGAAATACAGACCTAAGTAACTGGAAAAGTATTGATTTTTCATGTGCAGGATGAGCCAATATAATAATCAAAATGATACTGCTCCCTAAATTAATTTGCTTATTCATCTTCATTCTAATCAAACTAAACCAAAGATTACTTTATAGAATTGGGGAAAACAATAATGAAGTTAATATATAAAGGGGAAAAAGATCAACAACCTCAAGAAAATTAATGAAAATATATAGAACTGGAGAAAATAATAATGAAGTTAATATATAAAGGGGAAAAAGATCAACAATCTCAAGAAAATTAATGAAAAAATATAGAACTGGAGAAAATAATAATGAAGTTAATATGAAGGGGGAAAAGGTCAATAATCTCAAGAAAATTAATGAAATAAATATAGACCTGAAGAACTAATCAAACTAAATGAAAGATTACTTTATAGAACTGGGGAAAATAATAATGAAGTTAATATGAAAGGCGAAAAGGTCAATAATCTCAAGAACATTAATGAAATCAATATAGAACTGGAGAAAATATAACGAAGTTAACATGAAGGGGAAAAAGGTCAACAATCTTAAGAGAATTAATAAAAGAAATGGAACAATGTGGAAGCACAACCAGCTCGGCAACAATTAAGCAGTAATTAAAACAATTAAGTACTGGATGGGGTGTATGGGATGTTCAGGGAAGACTAGCCCCTCTGGGTGAGGGGTACTGAGCCCTTTTCGGGGCTACTCATCTACCTTTGGTGTCTACCTGTCACCCAGCTCTCACCTGTGGCTCCCAGAAGCTGTAACATACATAGGAGCTACTTAAATATCCTGACAAACAGGCTAATCCACGTTGAGGATAGCTGACAGGCCTTCTGACCCAAGGATGAATTAGGGAGATGCTGACCACACACATGTAGACTTCTCCTGGCAGAGTGAGCAGATGAATATGATCCGTTCCAATGGTCTCGAAGATGGTTGAGGAATGGAGCGTTTAGAGCTTGGCCAGACATCGAAGCCAGCAGTGCCATCCGCTGCATTGCGGGCAATCGTCAACCTCCCTGATTTTCGCCTTGCCATTGGACTTTGATTAATCTGGAAGAGGGAGTGAGACTGATGACTTTTCCTGATTCTGCCTTACTTAAATAATTTATGCATGAGTCAAAACATTATCCCATGATGTCATTAATCTTCTTTAAAACTAAATACTGGTTAAAAATTAGAGATTGATCTCTCTGATCAATAAATTAATAAATTTAGACATCAATAAAATAAATAATATATACTAAATCAAATTTATTCGAACATCAGAAACAAAATACGCAACCATATTGATAAACTATAAAGGGTCCAGTAACTAATAGGAGGGTTAGGGAAGAAAGACAATGAATTATGTTTTGGATTTGTTGTTTTAGATGCCTACTGGATGTCCCTAAAAAGGATGTTCATAACTATTATTCACCTTTTTTGGGAGGGAGAGGGAAGGTGTGATTTCACTGGAGTAAAGAATTTGTAAGGGAGCCTGGAAGAGTTAAGAGAACAGTGACCTTGGAATTGGGAAGACCGCTCTAGAAGGGCCATCCAGGTCGAGATATTCAAGAGAGAGCAGGTGATATGGGATTTAATTCAGGACAAAAAAATTAGGGCCGGATGTATGGACCTTTAAATGATCTCTATAGAGGTAATGATCGAATTCATGGGAGGTAATAAAAAATATCATTAAGTGAGATAGTATAGGACCTTTAAATCATTTCCATAGAGGTAATGATTGAATTCATGGTTGGATCACTAAGTGAGATAATATAGACTGGAGGAAAAGAGAAGGGGTCCTAAGAGGGAGTTTACAGGGAAAGAAAGGTCCAGCTCAAGTGATCTGATTGATTTCTCTTGCTTGAGGTCACAGGCAGAGAGATACCAATCAGTTGGGAAATGGGAAGTTTCTCGTCTGGAACAGAAGATTCCATATATGGAGGAATAGGATGATAGTGGTAGGACTCAAGGCCTTGGTTTGTATTCTGTGCAGAATTCCCACTGGACAAACAGAAATAGCATGAGCGATGTGAAGATTCCCCGGATGCCGTCCTTTCTAGCAGAATTCCACTAAGAACCAGCGGGCTTCCTTTCCAAGATGATGTCTGCCATCAGATGGCATGTTGTTCCTCGGAGGTTCCTCAATGACAAACGGTCCATCAGGATTTGAAAGGGAGCGTCTGAACCAGGAGGCTGGAGGGAGAGGAAGTACCCCGAGCTGTGATGACTGCACAGAAGTGTTTGCCATGCTGACATGAATGAAGCCTTGTGAAGAAGGGAGGGTTATTCGCGCCAATGTTATTGGAGGGGCAAAGGGACACAGCTAGGGGTGCCACGGTGCACAGAACTCCCAGCCTGAACTCAAGAAGACTCATCATTGTCCTGAGTTCAAATATAATGTCAGACACTTACTGGCTTGTGACTCTGGACAAGTCACTTCTCCCTGAGTGCCTCAGTTTCCTCATCTGTAAAATGAGAAGGAAATGGCAAACTTCTCTCTGCCAAGAAAACCCCAAGTGGGGTCACAAAGAGTCAGGTATGACAGGAGTGACTGAACACCAAAGGGACACAATGGATTGGAGAAAAGAGAGCCCTCAGTTTGAATCCTGTTGCTATTTTCTGCCTGTGCAATCATAGTAAGTCACTTGGCCATTCTGAGGCTTTGGTACATTGTAGGCTGCTTGCCCTGAGCACTGGGCAGGTCAGAGGGTCACTCGAACCCAGATTCCTCATACCCAGAGAGCATCAGGGACTGCCCCTTCATTTATGGGTTGGCTAATCCAACACTCAAGCAAGTCTTGCTTCTTTGTAAGTCGGGATCTCTTTCCCAGCATCATGTTCTAGCTAGATCCAGATTTTGAAACTAGGAAGTAAAGATAGATCATGGAATAGCTGTCTATTCCAACCTTCCAATTTTACAGATGGGCAAACTGAGTCTCAGAGAGGTGACATTGTTTGTCCAAAATCATGGAGGTAGAAGGACAAAAAGGAGGGATTTGAACCAAGCTCGATGGATTAATTTGAGAAAACAAATTCATTTTTCCAACGGCCCTAAACTGCCCACAAACTCACAATCACCACACCCTGAAACTCCTCTGGAATATCCAGGGTGCTCTGGTGTCTCTAGGGAAAGAGCAAGGCTGTCTTGTGTTAGAAAAACTAAGAAAGTCTTTAGTCTCCCGTCCTGGCCATCTCTGGAAAGTCATAGATGTTTTGTGCCTTTCTCTCTCCTTTGGCTGCCCTGATAATTGGCAAATCCACTCGATCATTCTTCTTCACCCACATTTATGGGATCAACATGTTCTTTGGGGAGAGCCAGTTGAGATGGATCCAGCAGGGAGAATTATTACCATAGCCGAAGGAGAAAACTAGAATGTTGCTTGTGGATGTTCCCCACATCCTTCCTGAATCTCTAAGCCTCTGGACACATGAATCCAGAGTCTGTAAGAAGCTGAGGACTTTTCTTCAAGCAAAGTCTTCCGATGGGGGCAGCAGGTGATTTATAATTGACTGGGGATTAGGGGATGGGGAAGCCATTGGGAAATTGTTTGAGGAAATAGACTGGGAGGGGGTAGGGAAGAGTGTTAATGAGACTTAGACACAGAGATTTGGCTTCCTGGGGACCAGCTCTGGGGAGTCAGAATGGGAGGCCCTTAATGAGAGAACATGGTGGGGATTGGCTGCCTCCCCTGGGGATGGTTAGCCTCTAAAGCACAGACCCACGGCCAATAGGATAGAAATACTCAAGCAGTTAAAAGGTTGTCATGTGGAAGAAGGATTAACTTTATTTTCCCTGACCTTGGTGAAGGAAAAGATGCAATACTAGAAGCACTGGGCCGGAGTTGCCAAAATGTAGATCTCTTATTGATATAAGGGGGGAGGGATAATCCAACAACATTTTAACATGGTCCAGTGTAAAAAAGTCTGACTTCGAAATCAGAGACCCTGAGATCCAATCTTATATCTGAAAGACTTAAGACAAGTCTTGCTTGGTTTTCCATTTCCTCATCTGTAAAATGGGATTGGATTAGATGGCTTCTAAGGATTCTTCTGGTTCTAGTACTCACTTCTTTCTGTGCCTCAGTTTCCTTGTCTGAGGGATAAGAGGGTTGAATGAGGTAATCTCCAAGTTCTCTTCCAGTTCTAGAGAGATCTTTGTTCTGATGAAATTAAATTTTTCTACAGTGGAATGGGCTGCCTTGGAAAGTAGTGGGTTCTCCCTCAATGAAAGGTCTTCCAGGAAAGATTGGATCATCCCTTAGCAGGTAGAAAGGAAATTCTGTGGACTAATGTGGCTCTTCGAAAGATATTAATGTTTGGAACTATGCTCAAAGAGTTATCAAACTGTGCATACCCTTTGACCTAGCAGTACTACTACTGGGCTTATATCCCAAAGAGATCTTAAAGAAGGGAAAGGGACCTGTAAATGCAAGAATGTTTGTGGCAGCCCTCTTTGTATTGGCCAGAAACTGGAAACTGAGTGGATGCCCATCAGTTGGAGAATGGCTGAATAAGTGATAGTAAATGATTGTTATAGAATATTATTGTTCTATAAGAAGTGATCAGCAGGAGGATTTCAGAGAGGCCTGGAGAGACTTACAGGAACTGATGCTGAATGAAGTGAACAGAACTAGGAGATCATAATACACAGCAACGGCAAGATTATATAATGATCAGCTCTGGTGGAAGTGGCTGTCTTCAACAAGGAGGTGATTCAGGCCAGTTGCAATTGTTCAGTGATGAAGAGAGCCATGTGCACCCAGAGGGAGAACCGTGGGAACAGAGTGTGGATCATAACATGTTAACATTCTTACTCTCTCTGTCGTTGTTTGCTTACCTTTTGTTTTCTTTCTCAATTTTTTTCCCTTCTTGATCCAGTTTTTCTTGTCAGGAAGATAACTGTATAAATATGTGTACATATAGTGGATTTAATATATTTTAACATGTTTAACATATGTTGGATTACTTGCCATCTAGGGAAAGGAGTTGGGGGAAGGAGAGGAAAATTTGGAACACAAGGTTTTCCAAGGGTCAGTGTTGAAAAATTACCCATGCATATGTTTTGTAAATAAAAAGATCTTGACCAGGAAGACTGCAGATGGCCCCGGGATCAGTGGGAGATTTCTAAGCTAAGGTTTTTAGGTTTCGGTTTGACTAAGGCAACACCCATTCAGTGATAAGGGCTAGGTAAAAATGAGAGGCAGAAGATGGTCTCTTTTATCTTAGTTTTTTTTTTTTTTTTTTTTTTTTAATCAATCTGTGAGGGGAAGACCCTGAGTTTCTGGCCAAAGCAGAAACATTTGCTGTTTACATGTGCTTACGTGCTTAATAAATGTACTTATTGCTCTATTGACCTCAAAACAAGCATTTATTAAGCACCTACTCTGTGCCAGGCACTGGGTTAAACTCTGAGTCTACAAAGAAACAAACAAAAAGTGAAAGCAAGCCCTTACCCTCAAGGAACTTATATACTAATGAATACACAATTCTCTCTTCCTTTGCTATACTTCTAATTGTTTACCTTGGGCAGGAGGTAGAGGTTGGGGGGGAGGGGAAGGAAAGAGGAGTGGTAGAGCAGTCTGCTGGAAAGAACAAAACAGCTTGAGGCAGTTGCTATTCCTTCTCTTTCCCTTTCTCCCTCTCCTCCCTCCCCTTTTCTTCCTTTCTCTCTGTTTTTCTGTCTCTGTCTCTCTCCCTTTTTCCCTGTCTCTTCCCCACCTCTCCCTCTTTCTCCTCACCCCTCAAAACATTCCTCAAAGCTTTGTTGCTATGAAAGGAAGGAACCCATTGTGTCCAGGTTGCTAAGGGACAGCAGCATCCACGTTACCAACTAGATTTTCCAGGATGCTCATGGAAATGCTCCCTCTCTTGTCCCCATCATGGTGCTCATGCTCACACACACACACACACACACACACACACACACACACACACACTCTCTCTCTCTCTCTCTCTCATACTCTCTTTCATACTCTCTCTCTCTGTTTCTCTCTGTCTCTCTCTCTGTCTCTCTCTCTCCTCTCTCTCTCTCTCTTTCTCTCTCTCTCTCTCTCTCTCTCTCTCTCTCTCTCTCTCTCTCTCTCACACACACACACACACACACACTCACACACGTTATAGACAGATACACTCTGAATATACCTGCATATTTGGTGCTCATCCCCGCCCCACAATTCTTACACGTTTACACAGAAACGCATTCACAATCCATGTCCTCCAAGACACATATTCCACAACCATGTACAGAACTCAGATTAGACCCCCCCAGTTTACAGATGAGAAAACTGAGGCTCAGAGAGGGGAAGATACAGGCAAAGGAAAACTAAAGGATCATTGATTTAGAACTGAAAGGGAGCTAAGAGGTCATCTCATTCAAGTCCTTTTTTTTTTTTTTACAAATGAGGAAACTGAGGCTGACAGAGGTGAAGAGTCTTGCAAGTAAAGTCATAGGATCCTGGCTCTGGAGTTGGTCAGAGACCCTCTCATCAAATCCTTTCATTCAATAGTGAGACTCGAACTCAGGCCTTCCTGATTCAGAGCCCAGCAGTCTCTCCTTTTCAATAAGTTCCTCACAGAGACACCATTACATGCATTCAAACACCAACAGTTTCTTGTACACATGCTCAAGTACACACATGGTGGACTCCAAAGAAGCAGGGTGCATTTGCATGCTTTTTACTTCTAAAAAGTCACAAATTTGGGATTGAAAGAGCATGGCAAAGATTCATGAGCCCACCCTCTGCTTGGGACAGAATCTCCAAGTGGGAGGCAAATGCTCTGGACACTCGGCCATGGAAACTCCTGTGGTGGAAAGTCACCCTGACATTTACTTGTCCCAGGGCAGAATGACCGCCAAAGGTTCCCCAGAACACTGACCTCAGACCTTGACTGTGACCAAATCACTGAATCTTATGGGACTCGGTTTCCCTGTCTGTAAAATGAGGGGATTAGCTCAGATGGTCTCCTTTGATCCCAAGTCACTTCTTTCCCTGAGCCCCAGTTTCCTCATCTATTAAGTGAGGGACTGAACTTGTCTTTAAAGTATTTTTCATTTCAAGAGCCATGCTCCCATGATATCCCCATTCAGGACTTTTCAACTGATGGTAACTCTTACTGTCTCAGAATCAAAGGGCTGGCTTGGAGCTGACCATCACTTCCACACTGAAATAAGTGAAAGGGGGAATTTGGACTATGGGTAAAGGCAGGAGCTTTGAGCTCTCCCATCAGGGGTCAGCTCTAAGATCCTATGAAGTTTGGGGGCCCTCTGTTGCAGTCCAGAACTTTTTTTCTGACATCTCTAATGGTCTCTGCTTGAAAATCTCCACTGGAGAGGATGCATCCTGAGGCAATCCATCCAACTCCAGGGCAACTCTACTAGCAAGAATAAATGAAGTGATATTCTTCGAGTAAATTCCCGGGAATTTCCTTTCCTGAAAAGCTGAGCTCCTCAGCAAAATCCTGTCCAAGGAGAGTCCTATCCAGGGAGTCTCCAGCTGGCAGAGAGTGGGACTTGGGGAATCTTCAAAGACATGGTTGCCTCAATTCTTTTGTCTATCAATTTATGTACATGTAGCCTTCTAATAGTAGAATGTAAGCCTTGAGGGCAGGACACCGTTCATTTATTGCTTTGCATTACTATCTAGCATACTATAGGTGCTTAATTAATGCGCATTGATTAATTGATGGATGGAAGGGAGAAAAACATAAAAGAAATGCCACTAAGGAAATCTAGAAGAAGAAAGCAACAGTTTCTGTCTTTTCTGAAAGTCAAGTCCATCTTGCCATATGGGCAAATCATTGCTGAGGAAGGGAGGGAATCCTATCAAGAAACTGTCAGATTTTGTTAGATTTGATTTCTTTTAATCAGATCTATCTGGTTGTGTGAGAGCAGAGTTGGCAGTGGATGCACTGCCTGACCCTCCTCCCAGGGCTGGGCTGTATTAGTCTATGGGGTATCGTGGCGTAGTGAGTATGAAGAGTACTGGACCTTGGGTCTAGGGGCCGGAGGATCCGGGAGCTTGTCCTTCCACCCCCGACTATACCTCCTGCTCAGAACTCAATTGGTTTGAGAAAACCAAAAAAGTCTAGCCTTCCTGCCAGTGTTCCTTTTCCTATTAGCAGCTGGGTAGTGCAGTTGAGAGAATAATGAGCCTGGAGTCAGGAAGGCTCAAATCCAGCCTCAGATACTTCCCAGCTCTGGGACCTCAGACAAACCAATTCCTAAAAGAGGGGAAATAATGGCACCTACTTTCCAGAGTGGTTTCGAGGACCAAATCATATCTATAAAACACATTCTGGTACCCAGTAGGCACTTAATAAACGCTTGTTCCCTTCTCTTCCCCAGGATATCTGACTTCTATTCTCACCCCAGGCAGCTCCCATCCCTGAGATGAGCAGGAAGTCACCAACATGATCATTCTGGTAAGATGGAGGACCACTGGACTTTGCATCTGCCTTGGGCTGCTCCCATGGCCTATCAGGCCTTTCCTGCCCCTGATCCCAAGGAGAAAGAAGCCTTAATTGTCTCTCTGTCATGATTCCCCAACAAGCATAAGTGCTAAGTAAGCACTTAGTAAGTGCCTACTGATTGCTTGACTGATTTAATCAATCTACAATTCTCTTCTAGGTTCTGAAGTCTGGTCAAGCTTCAGTTTTGGGGGGTTTCTTGTCTTTCCACAAATAGTCATCTCAGGAGCCTGAAACTGCTGGCTGGTTTGGGAATTTTCAAGAGAGAAATCTCTGTGTGTGGTTCCGGAGGTGACGCTGAAGAGTTAAATCAGGCCAAGTGGGTCCAGTTTTGAGCACCTAATTACGAGGAAACCACAAGCAGCTTGGAGCAAGTTCAAAGGAAAGCCAGAGTAATATTGTCAAGAGTTACTGAATCCGATTTAAAAAGAAGGATGCAAAGAAGGAAATCTGTGTCCCCTGGCCAAGTGGCTGAATGAAGGAAGGACAATAACCATCTGTACAAAGGATACAGTCACCAAAGAGAGAAGGGAGAGGCTTTGAGGAACCTTACAGGAGATAACAGAGTCTAGGGGAAAGAACTGAACTTGGATCCAGGATTCAAGTCTAATTTTGGCACTTATTAACCAAAATATTGATAATATGGCAATACTATCATTATTACATTATCATGATAATATCTCTTGTACCACATTCTTTACGAGGCTATTATGAAAAAAGTGCTATATATACTTTAAACTGGAAGAAAAACAAGAATCATGATTTATTTGTGAATTTATGATTGTATTTTATTGATTTTTCCCTTTCCCTTTTAATTTTTTTCCCTTTTCCCTTTTCACCTACATTTTCCAGTGCCTTCCTTTTCTTCCAAGGGACCTATTCCTTTTACTAAAGAGTAAAAAAGAAGGAGGAGAAAGAGTTCAACAAAATTATCAAATATCCTAAAAGTTCAATGTGATTTTTGGTATTTCACACTCAGAGTTTGGTACCTTTTCAAAAAAGGATGGTTGATGATTTCTTATAACTGGAAGCTCTCCTTTTGGGCCAAATCTGGGTTATTCTCGGACAGCCAGGTGGTGCGCTGATCTGGAGTCAGGGGCTCTTCTTCCTGAGTTCAAACCTGACCTCAGACACTTACTAGCTGTGTGACCCAGACCAGTCACTGAACTTAGTTTCCTTATCTTTTGTCTTGCCCCTGGACTTTGACAATTGGAAGGGAGAACAACTTTGAAACACATTTAAATCCAATTCACAAACAAGTCAAGATATCAAGAAGGTAATGATCATCCTCTTTGAAAATGAAAGATGAATAACAACAAAATGACCTGGTGAAGGAAATAAAAACTACAATCTTTGCCCAAAAAACCCAAATGGGGCTGTGTAAAATTGGACATGACTAAATGACAACTGGTCATTCTAATTCATCGGCATTCAGTTTTAGTGATTTTGTTCTTTTTTGTTGTTGTTTTGTTGTTCTTTTTATTTATATTGTTATACATGTTTTCCTGGTTTACATCCTTCAATTTGTATCAGTTCATATAAATCTTCCCACTTTCTTTCTATTTTCAAGCGCATCATTTGGAGATGATTACTACAACACAGTAATATTCCCTTTGATTTACATTCCATACTTTGGTCATTCTCCAATACTTTGTTTCCTGTTCTTTGTCACTACAAAGGGTTCATAATAAATCTTTTAGTGAATATGGATCCTTTTTTTGGTCAGTGATTTATTTTTTTAATGGGTGAAAAGTTGCCATTTGGGGAGAAGTATGTCCCTAAAGAAGATTTATGGTAAATCCTAGAGCTCTGCAGTGGAGAAACATTAGAAGTCTTAGAAGTAAATACAGGAATAAAGAAAAGAAACTCCCTTTCCCCATTATTATTTGATATAATTCTAGAAATGCTAGTATAATAATAAAGTGAAAGAAAGATTCCCAGAGTTATGGCTTATTATCTAGGCCTATGGTCAGTTGATAAATCAGCGATTTATAGATAATTTTTCACAACTATTAAAGTGATACTTGATTTCCTAGAACTTGGTCCTATTGAGTACACTTCTAATTTAAAACACAACACAACACACACACACACACACACACACACACACATGTATTTTACAGGAAGCATACACTGAAAAAACTAAGAGATGAGATAGGTCCCAAACAAAGCATTATTTCTAATTACCTTTTACATGAAGCTTTTCCTGATCTTCCACCTGATTCTCTCCCTGAACTACTATAAATTCATTTTTTGGGTATCGTAGGCACCCACTTATAGTCAGTCAATAAGTATTATTAAGAACCTACTATGTATTGTTGTCTTCTTTGATAGAACATTAGCTCCTTGAGAGCAGGGAGCACCCAGTGCAGTGCCTGACTCATAAAAGTAGTGTAACAAATGGTTGATGACAGCTTGCTTGCTTGATTTAAGATAGAATCTTGTATAGAGCAAACTCAATATATACTTATAGAATTGAGTTGAATTACTATAATCACATGCCCCCTTCCAAATAAAAGAAAGAATACAATCTAACTTAAATAAAGACATGTCTCTGCATTGTGAGTAAATGAGTAGCAATACTTTCCGATGTCAGGGAAATAAGAATGGAGAGAAAAAGGAGGAGAGATTCAAGGGACCCTAGAAGTCTGAAAGCCAGAATTGGAGAGAAGAGGAATAAAGAAGGAGAGACAAGGACACTGCAGTTAAATCTAGGGTATTGACCTGGGAAATGAGTGTCCAAATGATGAGACTTAAATTGTACACATCAGATATAAACTCTTGGATTTCTTTTATAAGATGCTAGAGAAAGGAAAAAAAAATAACCATTTGGTTAGGTCAAAGTAATACAAAAAACTTCTTAAATTCATAATAAAAAAGAGAAAAGGAATTATAATTAGTCACTTAATTGAATTAATCTCTTCAAGACTGTTTTCAAAGGAAGAAGACAGAGGGGGTAAATAAAACCACATTTGAGCTTGCTATTCCAATCTGGAAAATGGGAATCATCATCCCAGTTAGGGAGGAGCCTGAGCCTTTTCTGTGGGACAGCAGAGACTGAGCCGCCTTCAAGACTAAGGCAGAAGGTGAAGGGAGGGTGCTGGTGGCCGCTTTGACAGGAGGCCAGCCCTGCACGCAGAGAGCCATGTCTGTCTCTGCCTGGGCTGGGAGGCAGCCTCAATGGGCTGTCCTAATCCAGCTCTTCATACAAACACTGAAAAGGACCAGAAGCCTTTGCCATCTGCCAAGGATTACGCTGTCAAGAGAACACAAAGCTTGGCTGCTCACTCCGGCTCAGGGTTTCCAAATAGAGTCCTGGTCCCACCGGGAGAGGAGCCCCAGCTAAATATAGCCTTGACGTTGGAGAGCTGATTGTTAATTTTTTTTCTCTAAAAGTTCACCTAAAATAGCCTGCCGGTGGATCTGTGCCCTTTAAGTGGAACAGGAAAACAGGCGGGAGGGTCAAGAGCAGCCACTTGGAGGGGAGTGGGAGGAGGAGGAGAAGATAGGAGAGGAGAGAGAGAGGAAGTGAGGAGGGCTGGTTGGTTGGAGTGAGATAGAAGGAAAGGAAGAATGAGAGAGGAGAGAGATAGAGAAGAGCAGAGAAAGGAGGGAGGAAAGAAAAGAGAAAATGAGGAAAGAATAGAAAGTGAGAGAAAAGAGAGTAAGGGAAAGAGAAAGAGGGAGGAGAGAGAGCATTTACTGTATGGCTGTCTTATTTAAGGAGATTCCATTTAAATGGGAAAAGATTACAGATAAAGGACAAGAATGGTACTTGAAAGAGGGGAGAAGAGTTTTCAGAGTGTATCATAGTTGTTTTGTTCTAAGGTAGATAAGGAAAAAAAAAAGGCGAGATTTGGATGGATGTGTATGTATATATGTGGGGGGGGCGGAGGAGAGGAAAGATCCAGGAGTGGAGATGCTCCCTAAGAGTCCTTCCAGTTTCATTATGGATTTATACACCACACATGAGGTTAATTTGTGAACGAGGGGGAGAAGAAATTATTGATTATAGCCAGTAATAAAAATTCACCTCTGTTAAGATAATAACAAGTTATATTGAAGGCTTACAAAGCATTTCCCACCCAACCCTGATGCAGGTAGGCAAACTCCTTGCTTGCCCATGTCTTACAGGCTGCTTAGAGGAAGCACTGGGCTGAATCAGGAAAACTTGAGCTTGAATCCTGCCTAACCTACTAGCTCTGGGACCCTGAACAAGTCACTGAGTTTCTTCTTCCTCCTTTGTAGAATGAGAAAAATGGAGTCTGGTCCCATAAAATCCCTCCCAATTCTACGTCTGTGAGCTGCAGGGTCACAGGGTTCAGTTAGCGCAGGGAGTGGACCCACTTCCATTGCTTGTAAACATCAACAACCAAGTCTTGAACCAAAATCTCCCCTTTACAAGTCTAATAATATTTTCTTTGAAAAAAAAATGCACCACATTTTTTCTTTTTTATAATAAACTTAACAGTGATCAACAAACACTTCAATAAATAAAGATTAAGAATGTTGTATATAAAACTGAACTTCTGTTATATATAGTTGTTTAAGAGTACATATTAAAAAACATAAAAATAATACCAAATCCCTTTCTTAATCCTTTTGGCCTTTTTCTGTTTGTTTTTGTTTTCTTTTGTGTATTTTTGAAATATTTCATTTATGCCCTTTTTTTTCTCCTCTGTGTTTATATGTATATATGGAGGGGAGGGAGGCAAGGCTCCCCATTGAGCTATCCCCTTGAGTCTCTGAAGCTTTCCCTTGAAATAAATAAATAGAAAGACACTAATCCATTGGCCAGAAATGAGTCAAACTGTGGGTCCTTTTTTCAGACATGGTTTGATGTGTTCTGCTAGGATTATATCACTGTGTTTCGAGTAAATTTGTGAACTTACTTTCCCTTGGTCTGACTGGAACCCAGCACTCCATCCTTCCATCCCAATTTACTGAAGTCAGTTATCCTTAATCTACAGCGACCCTCACACCCAGTGATTCAAAGGGGGAAGTGCTGGGACAGCCAAGCATCTGGTAATGGGGGAGGGATTTTCCAGCCAGTAGTCTTTTCAAAGAGGAGGCCTGGCCAGTTGCAGCTAGAAAAGAAACTAGAGGCTGTTTCAACTTGCAAACACAGCCTGAGTCCCAGAAGTTAATTTCTGAATCCACTGTTTGGAACTTGAAACACATTTTCCCAAAGAAACATTGGGGAATATTTGGTAGTTAGTTTCCCAGGAAAGCCCAAAAAAGTCTATTTAACCCCATAATGTACCTGAATGCCTAGATCAATAGAAGGCCAAACACCGAGCCCTTCTGATCTAGATTTCTGGGGTCTGGGATCTAGATTTCAGGTCTGTAACTGGAAAGGCCTTCAGAGAACATGGCGTCCAGCTCTTCCATTTTAGATATTAAGGTACGACGTCTTTCTTATATGAACACTATTTATGGATAAGGGTAGACACTGTGTGAAACAGAAAAGAACCTTGAGGAGAAACAGACAGCACAAGGGGAATCTAAGAGAAAATATAGTTCCTCCCAGTTTTAAAAAAATGTGCTTGAAGAGAGGCCCTCAAGGTTTTGAAAGGAACAAAAAGAAAGTCCTTGAAGACAAAAGTGCAGACTGAGGGACGAGATGGCTGTCGCTGCACTAATTTACAGATAGCTGCTTTGGAAGTTATTGTTGGAAATTTTAATTCAAATAGCTGCTTGAAGGAATTAGGATTATTACATTTTTATCAACTGTCTGCAACTATGGGATTATTATATATAATAACTATCTATAATTATGGGATTATTATATATAATAACTGTCTATAATTATGATATTATTATATATAATAACTATCTACAATTATGGGATTATGGAATCATTGGTTATATTAATTATGGGTAGGGAAGCAGTGCAATGGATAGTGTCAGGTCTAAATCAGGTAGACTCATTTTCCTGAGTTCAAATCTGACCTCAGACACTAGGGTGTGATCCTGGACAAATCATGGCTCAGGTGGTATTTCTTTGTAAGGCAGATGATACTAACATAATTAGTAGAATTGAAAATGTAAATTAGCTATCTGTAAATTAGTACTGCTATAGCCATCTTGTCCCTCAGTCTGCATTTTTGTCCTAAAGGACTCTGCTTTCTCTTTGCTCCTCTCAGAACCTCGAGGGCCTCTCCTCAAATTTTCTTTTTTTAAACTTTAAGTTTTTAATACCCATTGTGATAAGGGAGCCATCTGCCAGTGGCTGCTGGAAGTCTCAGACCTGTAGAATGGATCTCTTCATGTGAGAGGATGATGATGATACTAGGAGACTGAGAAGCCATTGCTGTTCTGACTTCCCCATCGAGAAGCTGTTGCGTCATCTGATTTCTCTCCTCTTCCCTCTGCCTCCAATTTATCTCATTACCAATCCACAAGCAACCCCTGTGTCAGCAAAGGCGGCCCAAGACTTCTTCAGATGCTATGATTCACAGCTGTGGAGGCTCTCGGGGAATGGACCTGCCCCTTCACTTAGGGATGGTCCTTAACACATACCCAAAACCTAACTGGGATAAAATGTAGAAACCTGTATTTTCTTTTAGATTCGCTCTGTGTTATCTATGTTTCTCCTCAAGGCTCTCTCTGTTTCACACAAAGTATCTACCCTTATCTATAAAGAAAGAAAATCATAGTACTTTTAATATCTAAAATGAAAGGGCTGGACTCCATGTTCTCTGAAGGCCTTTCCAGTTACGGACTTGAAATCTAGATCCCAGATCCCAGAAATCCAGATCAGGTTCTTATCAGTGATCCAGTGATCCAAGGCAATCCCAATAAACTTTGGATAGAAACCTCCATCTGCATCCAGAAAGACAACTATGGAGAGTGAATGTAAATCAGCACATGCTATGTTCACTTTTCTGTCATGGTTTTTCCCTGTTGTCTTGATTTTTCTCTTCCAACACGATTCATAAAGAAATGTGTATTTAAAAGCTAATATACATGTAAATAAAATAAAATACATATGTGTGTGTTGGGAAGGGGGCGAGAATCATCACAGACATGACCAGCAAGATGGAGAACTTCAGTTCTCATGATCTCTCAAACTTCTCCAAAACAGGAATTATTTATAGTCTAAGACAGTGATGTCAAAGAAAGGAGTCACCAAAACATACATAAGAATCTCTGAAGGTCCAATATTAACTTAGAAAATCACATTCACATGAACTATTTTTCATTATGTTTTTATTTATTTTGTAAAATATTTCCCAATTATATTTTAATCTAGTTGGGGCCCCACTTGGGAGTGTGGTGGACTGTGTGTTTGATACTTCTGGTCTAAAATATCAAGAACCCAAATGGGGTAAAAATCCAAAGAAATAACAACAAAGAAAACTCATCCCTAATCTCTGACATGCTTACTCACCTTCTCTCTCACCAGACACCACGTTTGGGCAGGGCTGAATTAGCCAACCTAGAGAACTCTACTCTGTTCCCCGCTCTCTACACCATGAAAAATCAAAAAGTTTTCTTTGGATATCAGCATGTCAAAGCTCCTCAATGCAATGGGATTCCACCAGAGAACTGAGGTGAAAGGGAAGTATAGTATAGGGCAAAAGCATGTGTAGCACTCCACCAGACCTGAGGGAAAAGAAATTTTTATCCAACTAAGACCAGTTCTATCCATCCAGAAGTTATTTACAGCAGAGAAATGTGAATTCCCTAGTATGAGAGGAGTTCGAAACACCTTTGATGTCTAGTTCCTGAAGAAATAACCATCAAAAAGAAAGGCATTGGAAAATGAGCAATAGAGTAATAAAAAGGGGGGAAAAAACTGAAATCACCAAAGATTGCAGGAGGATGAAAACTCAGTTAAAAACATTGAACATAAACAGATCAATCATCAAAGAAGACATTAATGATAGAAGGGAATGCATCTTTCAAAATTTAGTTTCAGAGTCTAGAATCTCCAAATAAATAGTACACGGCAAAGGACAATAAATCAACCCATGAGGAGGCAGAGGACCCTGGGAATTCCCATAAGAAAATGGAACTATAGCAGTATGTTCCCAAATGGTATAAGAAAGAAATAAGAATTGTGAAAATGGAATTTATGACCTTCACATCAGAAATAATTAGCAAAACAGAAAAACTTGAATTCATGATGGCAAACTTCACCAAACTAAAGAGAGAACAAATAATTGGGAATATAAATATGTAAAAGTTGCAAACAACCAGAAGGAAAAAAGGCAATAATAATAAAAGAAAGTATGATCAATAGGTGGTATAGTGGATACAGTTTTGGTCTGGAATCAGGAAGATTAGTCTTTCTAAGTTCAAATCTGGTCTCAGACACTAGCTATGTAACTGGGCAAGTTGTTTAACTGTGTTTGCTTCACTTCCTCATCTATAGAATGTGCTGGACAAGGAAATAGCAAACCAAGATCTTTGCCAAGAAAACCCCAAATAGAGTTCCAAAAAAGTGAGTTATAACTGAAGTGAACTACAACAATGTGATTAATATATAAGCAAAACACATTCTTTTTTCCCCATGTCACTGACTATCTTTTTAAAATTATTATTATTATAGCTTTTATCTACAAAATATATGCATGGGTATTTTTTCAGCATTGATAATTAATTGCAAAACCTTTTGTTCCAACTTTTCCCCTCCTTCCCCCCACCCCTTCCCCCTGATGGCAGATTGACCAATACATGTTACATATGTTAAAGTATAACATATGTATAAAGTATAAAGTATAAATTAAACAAATAAATATATGTATACATGTCCAAACAGTTGTTTGGCTGTACAAAAAGAATCGGACTTTGAAACAGTGTACAATTAGCCTGTGAAGGAAATAAAAAATGCAGGCAGACAAAATTAGAGGGATTGGGAATTCTGTGTAGTGGTTCATAGTCGTCTCCCAGAGTTCTTTCGCTGGGTGTCGCTGGTTCAGTTCATCACTGCTCTATTGGAACTGATTTGGTTCATCTCATTGTTGGAGAGGGCCACGTCCATCAGAATTGATCCTCATACAGTATTGTTGTTGAAGTGTATAATGATCTCCTGGTCCTGCTCATTTCACTCAGCATCAGTTGATATAAGTCTCTCCAGGCCTTTCTGAAATCATCCTGCTGGTCATTTTTTACAGAACAATAATATTCCATAATATTCATATACCACAATTTATTCAGCCATTCCCCAATTGATGGGCATCCACTCATCTTCCAGTTTCTGGCCATCACAAAAAGGGCTGCCACAAACATTCTTGCACATAGAGGTCCTTTCCCTTCTTAAGATCTCTTTGGAATATAAGCCCAGTAGTAACACAGCTGGATCAAAGGATATGCACAGCAAAACACATTCTTGAAAAAAAAAGATATAGAGAGACATATAAGGATTTATAAGTTCTCTAGGACAGCATGACTAGTTTAAAAAAATACACCCCAAACTTAAGCATAACAATGCTTAAGAAAGATGCCCAGAATTTCTGACTATAGAAAACAAAGTGCCAATCAAAAGGATTCACAGATCTCCAGAAAAACCAGCCAGATTTATAAAAATAAAAGCCATTCCCCAGTTGATAAATGGTCAAAAAACATAGAGTTTTCAGGTGAAGTAATCAAAGCTAGCTGTAGCTGTGTTCTAACCCATTACTGATTAGAGAAATGCAAATTAAAACACAACTGATGAGGGTCTGAGGCTACATTTGAACTCAGGTTTTCCTGATTTTGAGCCTGCTGCTCTATCTGCTGTATCACATAGCTGCCCATAGATCCCCAAGATCCAAAACATGTGACTAAATCCTTTCACCAATAATAGAGATTTCCAGTTAAACAATCTTCGGTTGAGTCAACAGAACTGTCTAGGTCTTGTTCACATCTAGTTCATACCTTTGACTGAATCATTCAAGGAAGACAGGATTTCCTCTGATAAAGGTTACAGGGTTAAGTGTAGGGTTGACTCAATCAACCCCCCCCCCCTTCCCCCCCTCCCCCCCATGACAATATGACCATGGCTTCCTCCCATTTCCCCCTTTCTGGAAATATTATTTCTTGTAAGTGACTTTCCCAAAGGGTGGAGAATGAGAGATTAGTAAAAATCTTGGCTTTTAGAAACTCTAATTAAGGACCTTACAATGGTGGGGGAGGAGGTTAAATTGTCAAGTAAAATGAGATTATCTGTGGAATGTCTATGCACTTAAGTTAATTCTGTTCTCTGCTTGGCTACTTCTGGCCTGGATAATCAAGGGTTGTAGATGTTTTTCCAAAGGGGTCAGCCAGAGTTCCTTTATTATTTGGGTACTTCTCAGATAGAGCATGAGTTTATTTAGTTATTTATTTTTTTAAATGGGCATTGTCTGATTTGGAATGTTCATCGAATTGACTTCTCTAAGCAAAGGCGACACTTTTCCCCTCTTGTAGCATTTCTGAGGCTTAGATGGCCCATAATGACAATATGATTCTGAAAATTCTGAATGGGTTTGAAACTTGTAATTCACATAACCTCACTGGGATTCAGTTTCCTCAATTGCAAAAAGAGACTCTTGAAGTCAAATTTCTTTTCAGTTCAAAATTTATGATCTTATAATCCTCTTTGAAATTCACTTTCCATATCTTAAAAAAAATGGAGAAATCATATCAATAGTAACTACTTCATAGAGTTGATATAAAGATCAAGTGAGATAATAGCTATGTGGAATCATAGATTTGGAGCTAAAAAGACCTTTAAGAGGCCTTCTACTCCAAACCTTCATATGAGAAAACTGAGGTTGAAATCCAGGGAATTTAAGTAATTTGCTCAAAATCGTAATATCAGGGGCAGGATTTGAATGCAGTTCTTCTGACACATGAGGCAAAGATTTTCTTGCTCTACCATGATTCCAAAGGTGTTTGTTCTAGACAGGATAAATCTTTAGGTTTCTGACCTTCAAATTCCCTGTTCCTTAGCTATACCCTGATTCTTAATTGGAACCTTTGCCATTCTGCTTTGTCCTTTTCCTGGAACCACTCCCAATTTGAAAGTTACCTTTCTAGACTAAAAACTTCCAGGCTCCTAATAACTTATATCTCCCTATATGGGACCTCAGAACTGGGAAATAAACTATATTCTCTCCAAATGGATCTTACCTTTTCCTTATGTACAAACAGGATCATTATCTCAATTTTTACTCAAATTGATAAGTCATATCTCCTTGAACAAGACTATATCCTCCCCTAAAGCTCTTAGGAGTACCATGTAGAGATTAGGGTATCACTTGAATGTCACTGACATATCTTGATATCAGTGTGTCATTCCCATTATTATTTGCCAATTACAGTATTTTCCTCATATCATTGCTACCTCGGTACTATCTAATCAATTAATGTCAATTAATATCTACAAAGGGATAATTACTGAGAAAACATAGCAAGAACAAATAGATAAATGTTTTCCTCCAACACTGGGAGCATAATCTTTCTTGGTGTTTATAATTTCTAGCATGCAGTTTCAATTTTCGTTATTGTTATCATTTAAAATTACTGTGATCATTTTGTATGTCATTTTCCTGTTTCTGTTTACTTCATTTTGTATTTGTTCAAGTAAGTCATTCCATGCTTCTCAGTATGCTTCAAATTCATTATTTCTTATACGATAGTAATATTTTATTATACACATGTTCTGAACATTTATTTAAATCTTCTGTACTCAATGGGCATATAAAGAAAGATTTCTTCATAATTAGAAGTCTTTAAAGAATATAGTCAAAGAAGATGAGCAAATATCTCCTAAAAGAATTCAAACTATAATTAGCAAATGAAAGTTTGATCCAAATCACTAACAATAAGGGAAATCCAAACCAACAACTCAAAAGTTCTTCAGAGTTCTTCACCTAAAGTATCATGAACTCAAAAAAAATTTTCTTTGATATTTGTATTTCAATATAATTGATTTCCTTTGAAACCCTATTGATTTATGCATTTAAAAACATGATTCTGAGGAATCCATAGGCTTTGCCAGATTGCTACCAGGGGAATCCATGGCATGAAAAAAATGGTTGAGACTCCTTGGGCTAATTCTGGAGGGCAATTTGGAACTAAACCCAAAGGGCTATAAAACTGAAGTTCACTTCATCTTCTTGGACTAAAATCCCAAATCCACAGTGCTGGAGGTTTCCGTAGTTCTGCTGAAGCTCCTGTCACATTCAGCTAGCACTTGGGTTCCCTACTGGAAGTTTCTGTGGAGATAGCCTGGAGGTGTTTGCCTTTAGACAAATTAATCCCCAGCCTGGGGTCTTTCTTTAAATCTTCTAGTGTTGTATCTGAAGGAAGCTTGTTCTGCCCCAAGTCTTCTTGATTTTTCACCAGTCTATTTTCACCCTGAGGTGCAAATTTTGTAGGGGAAAATGGGAGAGCTTGAAATTTACCAACTTATTGCACCATCTTCCCAGAGCCCTTCCCCTATTGAATCTTTAAACATAACGAAGATTTCTTACTTATCTTTTTTAACCATGTCTGTTTTTACTGTTGCTTGATCTGATACCCTTTGATCCAGCAATATCACTACAAGGTTTGTATCTCAAAGTAATCATAGAAAAGAGAAAAAGACTTGCATAAACAAAGATATTTATGACAGTTCCTTTGTGGTGGCAAAAAAAATTTAGAAATCGTGGGGATGCTCACCAATTGGGGAATGGCTGAACGAATTGTGGTGTATGAATGTAATGTTTATATGAAATGACGAGTGGGCCAATTGCAGAAAAAACTGGCAAGATTTACATGAACTGATGTGGAATGAAATGAGCAGAACCACAACATTGTGCACAGTAACAACAACATTGTGTGATGATCAGCTACGACAAACTTGGCTCTTCTTAGCAATACAGTGATCCAAGACAATTCTAATATACTCTGGATGGAAAATTCCATTTGCATCCAGAGAAAGAACTGTGGAAACTGACTATGAATCAAAGCATACTATATTTGCTTTTTTTTTTTTTTTGCTTGTTTTTTTTTCCCTTTCTCGTGGTTTTGCCTTTTTGTCTTGATTTTCTTTCACAGCACTATTAATATGGAAATAGGTTCAAAATGATTATACATATGTGCTATATCAGATTGCTTGCGTCTTGGAGAGAGGGGAGGGAGAAAAATATTTGAAACTCAAAATCTTACAAAAGTGAATGTTGAAAATGATCTTTATATGTATTTGAAAAAATAAAATACTATTAAATGAAAAAAAAAAAAAAGACTCCTTGGGTCTTGCCTGACACTGAAAGGTTAAGGGATTTTCCCAAGAGAACTTGCCTATATATGTCAGAGATAAGGTTTGAATACAGATTTTCCTGGAGCTGAGGTTCCCTCTATGCTACAATATTTTTAGTAATATTTTTAAATGGCTTTATAGGCTATTAACAAGAAACCGGATTTGATACTCCATGAAATCTGAGAACCAATAACTCTGTTGATCCTCGAGGGAGGGAAGCTCAGTGGAAGAAAAGGTCACATTTCATTTGGAAAAGCCATTCTTTTCTTTTCTCATTAGGCACAACTGAAACATCCATGATACACAACTCTCACCCCAAGCTACGTCATTCATGCCGCTTGTTTTGTTGGAACCAAACAAAAATTAAAGTTGACAAAATTCCCAGGCATATGGAACCAGGGAGCCCTTACACTAAGTGAATGACTTGCCTGCCAGCCGCCCATCACCCATGATACAGAAGGCACTGTCTAAACTTCAGAACAGATTTAGACTAGAGAGCCAGTGTTGCTAAAAATGGGTAGGTCCTATTTCCATTTGTCTCTTTTCCTGAAGACTGAGACCAGCTTAACCTTGCCTAATATTACCAGGACATTTTCTGATAAAAGTTAATATTCTTATCTTTTTGATTTTAGAAATCGTCAAAATACATGAGTAGATTTCTCAGATCTCAAGGGATAACTAGAGTGGAAACATCATGACCAAAAGCATGAGTGGGAGTCCTTGGATAATATCTTTGGTAAATGCCTGAAAATCTAACTTGGGCTGAAACATCATCCTGGAGTCCAAGATGGACAGAGGGGAAGGGAAAGCCCATCAAACTTGGAAAAACAATAGCCTTTTGCATTGGTGAAGAGTGTGGTTAAATGGAAAGATCATTGACATGTGAATAAAAGGCTCTGAGTTCAAGTTTCACCTCTGATGGTTACTGTTTATATAATGTTGGACAAGTGTCCTTATGTTCTTGAGCCTCAGTTTCCTTCTCTATAAAATGAATGGGGTTGATTAGATACCCTCCGAGGTCCCTTCCAGTAGTATTAGAAAAGCTCCCTAAGCACCCCAAAACTGAAAGCTTCTCCATGGAGTTCCCAAGACCTTTTAAATCTTTTAGCTCTTATTTCCAGAAGAAAAGCTAACCCAATTTATTATTCAATAATATTGATTTTAGCTCTTATTTCTAGAAGAAAAGCTAACCCAATTTATTATTCAATAATATTAATATTTAATAATAATATCACTGCCTGGTTAGTTTATCAGAGAGATAGAATAGCTAGACTTGGAATCATGAAGATCTGAGTTCAAATTCTATCTCAAACACTACTAATTATGTGATCCTGGGCAAACCTCTAGGCTTCTGGGTTTCTGCTTTCTCCTTTGTAAAAGGAAATAACAATAGCATTTGACACAGGGTTGATGTAAGGTGTAAGGATCAAAGGAGATATTTTAAATTGAAAGTTCCTTGCCTTCTAAACAAATGATATCCTTATCATCATCTTAAATGTTGAAACCCTGGTCATCATCAGTTGAGAAGCACCAGAGGCCATTGGCCAGGATAGAAATCTTCCTTGGATTGAGGCCATTGAAGGTTTCAATGAAGAGAAAAAGGATTCTTGTGGAGTGGGGGTCTGTGATAATACTTAATCTCTCCTGAATCTCTTCTATTTCCAAGGATTTAGGGAGAGATATTATTATAACAATCATACTTCAGATAGTTGAATGCCTATAGTTGAATTAGAATTGGCTAATTCTTGCCCCTTTTCAGATGAGGATTCAACAATGAGAATTCCAAGTAACATGGATCCAAGAACATGAAGGTCCATCAAGCAGAATCCTGTGGTTTCTTTCATAGGTTGTTTTTGTGATGAAGAACAGGCAGATTTGCATTATGGTTCCTTTTCTTAGGATGGACTAAAGAGGAATAATAGAACCATATTTATAATTAGAAAGAACTTCAATGGCTAGGCAATCCATCTGAAGCCAGAGTAATTTTCCAAGTTTAAACGGGTAGTAAGAGACCAACGGAAGATTGGAAACCAGGTTCTCTGAGTCCTAATCCAGCCTGTTTCCTATGGTTCCTATGAGAGTTATTTACACATATTATCTCAGTTTATCTTCATAGCCATTCAGCAAGACCTTCATTTTCCAAATCAGGAAACTGAGTCCAGATAGATGAGTGGCTTGCCTAAAGTGTCAAGGCAAATAAATTGGGGAGCCAGGACTCCATTACTTTAGCTCATGTCTCTTCTCTAAGTAAATATAAATCTACTTAATTCCTGAGGGGGACTTGGAGGCACTGAAAATGGGAGACCACGTTTTAATTGAATCCATTGAAATGGATTAATTTAAATGTAAATAGTCACTAAACTGGTCTAGTTGTTTACATTGATTTTGGTGTTATGTGTTTAATAAAACATTTAATTAAAAATATAATCTCCTAAGGAAATAATAACTGATTCTTTTTGAAAGAAGCCATGCTTAACTAATGTATTATTGTTCTTTCGGGAGAAATATATGTGGGAATGAACCAATGGACATAATATATTTATCTTTTCAAAAAGTCCCTAACAATTTTCATACCAAAAGGCTATTAAAATAAATGACTTACTACTGGTTTGCAAAGAATGTTTTGTCTTAACCCAGGGTTACTTCAGAGTCATAAAACATCCTGGATGAAAAAAAATAAACTTACCATTTTATTTATATATTTGATGCTATGAGAAGTAACATGGCATAGTAGATAGACAGACTGAAGTCAGGAAGACCTAGATTTATGTCCTGCCTCTGATTTATGCTGGCTGTGTAATCTTAGTCACTTAACCTGCTCAGGTTCTGGGCATCTCACTTAGACGAGAAAAAGCAGGGTGGTTGACGAGTATTGACAGAGGGAGTTTCTTTACCTCTGAACTCCCCAGACCAAAGAAATCATATGTCCAGGCTCTACCCCCCATCTTAACGTAATACCAATCAAAATACCAAGAGTCTTATTACTGGACGTTGACAAGATAAATAATGACATTTCTATGGAAAAGCAAGTAGACAAGAATGTGAAGAGATTTTTGGAGAAGAGAGTAAAGGGAATCTTAAACTCTTAGACTTAAAAGTTTACAATACAAGGTTATCACAAAGGTTATTGACAGAACTGTCTGGTCCTAGGGGGGAATGGAGAAATAAATCAATGGAAAAGAATAAAAACACAGACATAAAGCCAAATATACATAAAAGAACAGCATTTAAAAAAACCTGACAATTAGATGAGAAAGGAATTTGGACCCACATCTTATACCATATTTCAAATTTACTTATCAGCAAGCATTTGCCGAGTTTCTACTATGAGTCAGGCACTCAGCAAAATTCTGGGGAATAGACATACACTTATTATTATTAATTAAGCATTAATAATAATAATAATTGAAATTATTGATACTTATGAGTTTTTATTCTAATGGAATAGGTAGCAATAACATATATAAGTAGATGAAGAATAAATAAAATAGAATAAATTAAAAAATAAACATACCCCCATTGATCTTATTCAGAGCCTTAAATATGAAAAAAAAAACTCTAGAAAAGATGGAAGAACATAATAACTACTTGCAGCTCACTTACCCAAAACACACCACCACAAGTCATTTGGTTCTTCAGAGGGGTGACTGTTAATACACTCAGGATTCTAAGATAATGCTATAGGTGACTAGCCTCCAAAATTTTAGATCATAGGCCCTTATCTTGGTGCTTTTTCTTAACAATCTTTAGTTTAATAGTTTTAGAAAGGTACAATGAGGCAGAGTTTTGAGCACAATCAATTTATTAATAAAGTACAGATTAGTAAATAGGATCTCAACTCCCCCAGCAAAGATAAAGCTCTAAGAAGGGGAAATCAAAACACTCTTTACAGTTTTTAGGGAAGTATGGAACAAAAAAGGACAGGATTTCATAGATTAGATGGGGAACAATATATGACTGGTGGAAAAATCCAGCTCTCATTCCACCACACTCATGGACATTGCCTGGATGTTTCTTACCTGTTTGATGAACATCTTCACTAAGATATCAGTTTTCCTTTATCGTCTCTTTAGAGGTATTTCTTGAAAGCAGCATGCTCAATTATCAGGTTAATTTGACAAGTTGGATCCAACTTAACAACCAACCATTCAATCTATCAATAAATAATTATTGGCCACCTAATACTATGTGCCGGACATTCTGCTAAGCCTTGAGGATACAAAAAAATGCAAGATAGTCTCTGTTCTAGAGGAGTTCATAGCCAATTAGATAAATAAATATATAAAAACAAGTTCTATACAGGATAAATTATAAATGATTAGGAACTGACTACTAATAAATAGGAAATAATAAACAGAAGAAAGGCACTAGAATTAAGAGAGGTTGGGAAAGGTTTCATGTAGAAGATGAGATTTTATTTGGGACTTAGAGGAAGCAGGGAAGTTAAAATGTGGGAGGAGGAAGGAGTATTCCAGGCAAGGGGGACCACCACAGATAATATCCAGAGCCATGAGATCAAGAGTCTTGTTCATAAAACATCCAGGAATAGAGTATTAAGTCATTGACAAGTGAATGAACATTTACCAAGCACTTGCCATATTCCAGGCACTGTGCTAAGACTTAGGAATATAAAAATAGGCAAAACCTTGGGACTCTGTCCTCAAGGAACTCAAAGTCTAATGGGAGAGAAATGCAATGTACAAACAGCTATTGTACATCCAAGGTAAACTTGAGGTGATATCAAAAGAAAGCACTAACTTTGAGGGAGCCGGGGAAAGCCTCTGAATTACTTAATGTACCAGATATTATCCTAAATAGTAGGGATACAAAGAATACTAAAAAAAGAATACTATATAAAATAAATAAAGAAAGAATACTAGGATTCAAAGAAGAAGTGGAAGCAGTCCTTGATCTCAAAAACTTCACATTCCAGCAAAAGAGACAACACATACAGAAATAGGGGATTAAGAGTCATCCATGGTGTGGGTATAAGGCAACCTTTTTGGGGGGACAGCAGCTGGGGAAGCTGGGAAAGACCTCCTGCAGAAACTGGCTTTTGAATTGGATTTGGAATACATGGCCCCAGATGGGAGGTGTCATGGCATCTGACTTCCAAATCTAGCTCCTCTAGTGTCACAGGGGAAGGGCATTTACCCTTACCCTAAATGTCACATTCCCTCTAACTCCAAACAAAGAGATCAAGTACTAACCAGCCTCTCAGGGACCCTGGGCTCAGAGCTCTACATAGATCTGAGCCCCAGGGGAGAAAAGTCCTGTCTAACTATGTGAGAGGATTAAAAATAGAAAGAAAGCAAATCCGTTCAAGCCACTCATATATTTTTAGATTGTCAAGGCCCTAAACTCCTATTGTAGGCACTGTGGCATGTATGGCCCTCTTACTGGAGTCAGAAGGGAATCTGGTTAAATTGAGGGACTTATAAGGGAGAGCCGAGGCTCAGACCCACTGAATGCCATGCAGGTTGCAGAAGAAGTGTGTCTAGGAGAGGAATCCAGCTCTGGGGGACTCAGTCTTGGTCAAGAAAGACACAACTTTAGGTATTTCTTCTAATACATACTGTTCCTGAGTCTGTGATCAAATCACTCATCATCCGAGTTCACATCTTGCTTCTGACAGCTACTGGGTGCTCCTGGGTAAATCACTGGCCCTTTGGATTGAAATCCTGCCTTTGACACTACTAGCTATATGTTATTACATGAACTTCCATTGCTCTAGGCCACTCTATAAACTGTACATTGCAGTATATGATTATCATTCCCATTTTGCAGATGATAAAACCAAGGCTCAGAACTGCAATAGGCCAAAGCAGGGCCAGTAGTGTGATTGAGCTTGCACTTGAACCCATGTCTTCTGAGTGCAGTTTCTGTAATGTGATATCCCTTTCTCAGGACAACGAAGCTTTCATCCTTTCTAAGCCACCACTCTTTTTGCCATCTGGAGACCTCAGGAACGCCTCCGTGGGCACAAAATAGAATAAACTCCACGTAACTTGACTTGAGGAATTTTTAAAATCCACATGTATCTACATTGAATACCAGGGGATTATGTGCCAGGACTTCAGGGGGCTATTGTGCTTGATCTCACAAATGAGGGAGGCCTGGAGAGAGGGCTACAGACATGGAACAGAATCAAATAATAATGCTAGCTTCTGTTTTCACCAAGCTTTCTGTTGCCATGGTTTTTTATACACATCATTATCTGGTCTCCACATCCGAATAACGACAGCCCTTTGAGGTAGGTCATGGAAAGATTATTATTCCCATTTTACAGGGGAGGAAACCCCTCAGAACCAGTTTCCCTGAATGCAAATTCAGTTCTCTCTTCCCTGCACTATTCTTTGTCATCTCGGGATTCAGTTAATTCATCCTCTTCATTTTATGGATTCAGTATTTGAAGCCTAGATCGGCTGATTTGCCTAAAAATCAGAAAGGTAACAAGCGACAGAGTGGAAACCCCAGCCCTTTGACTTCATATTCTATATTTTTTCCTCTTGTAAATCATTGGCTCTAAAGCACATACCTTTCAGCCAGCCAGGAGCACTAGTTTACCTTCAGAGATGATGACGGTACTCCAGTGAAGACTTTCGGAAATGATGAGGAGGGGACCAGGAAGTCGGGGGTGAGAAATGTCCAAACTACCACAGGCAGACACCCCACTTTCTCTCGGGGCTTACGCTCATTCTCAATTATTTACTAAACCCAAAAACTTCAATTCTTACTTTTACTACTTGTGGAAGTTTCCACTTGTTGCAGCAGTAGCAGGAGGAGCACAAGTAGCATCCATAGTAGTAGAGTGGTAGAGTAGCTTGTGGCAGCAGTAGCAGTAGAAGCCCCAACAGCAGCAGCAGCAGCAGTAACTGCAGCAAGAGTAAAAAAGCAATAGTAGCAGCAGGAATAGGAGTAGCAGAAGCAGTGGTGGCAGCAAGAGTAATAATAGGAGCAATAATAGTAATAACTGCAGCAAGAGTAAAAAAGCAATAGTAGCAGCAGGAATAGTAGCAGAAGCAGTGGTAGCAGCAAGAGTAATAATAGGAGCAATAATAGTAATAACAGCAGCAAGAGTAAAAAAGCAATAGTAGCAGCAGGAATAGTAGCAGAAGCAGTGGTGGCAGCAAGAGTAATAGTAGGAGCAGTAATAGTAATAACAGCAGCAAGAGTAAAAAAGCAATAGTAGCAGCAGGAATAGGAGTAGCAAAAGCAGTAGTAGCAGCGAGAGTAATAATAGGAGCAGTAATATTAGTAACAGCAGCAAGAGTAAAAAAGCAATAGTAGCAGCAGGAATAGTAGCAGAAGCAGTGGTGGCAGCAAGAGTAATAGTAGGAGCAGTAATAGTAATAACAGCAGCAAGAGTAAAAAAGCAATAGTAGCAGCAGGAATAGGAGTAGCAAAAGCAGTAGTAGCAGCGAGAGTAATAATAGGAGCAGTAATATTAGTAACAGCAGCAAGAGTAAAAAAGCAATAGTAGCAGCAGGAATAATAGTAGCAGAAGCAGTGGTGGCAGCAAGAGTAATAGTAGGAGCACTAGTAATAGTAACAGCAGCAAGAGTAAAAAAGCAATAGTAGCAGCAGGAATAATAGTAGCAGAAGCAGTGGTGGCAGCAGTAGGAATAGTAGGAGCAGTATTAGAAGCAGCAGGAGCAGCAATAGTAGTAGGAGTAGCAGCAGTGGTAGCAGTAATAGTAATAGCAACAAGAGTAGAGAACGGTAGCAACAGTAGTAGCATTAGTAGTAATAGCAGTGGGAGCAGTAATAGGAGTAGCAGCAGCTGTAGGAATAATAGAGAAGCAGCAGTAGCCACAGCAGTAGTAGCAGTAGTAGTAATAGCAGCAAGAATAAAGAAGCAACAGCAGCAGCAGCAGTAGTAACAGCAGAAACAGTAGTAGCATTATAGTAGTAATAGCAGCAGTAGCAATAACAGGAGTAATAGCAGCAGCAGCAGAAATAGTTACTCAGGACCCTCTGACTATAAGTCTGGCATTTTTTCTACTCCTAATTGTAGACAATGACCCAAGGAGGCAGCAAGAGGGGAGTCTGGGGTGAAGAAAATAAGATGTTCTGTAACTTCCATGCATTCTTCCGGCATCCAGCTGCTCTCCAGCATCCCCAAATATGGGGGCAGAATTGTGTGTCTCTCATCTACTCACCTTCCCCAGGAGGCCTTGGGGGATTCTTTTGGGCTTCAAGGTTGCCATTGCTGTTAGGGAATGGGGATGGAAGGAATGCAAAGAGATGCAAAGGAGAGAAAATGTACAAAATGGAAGGTTTCTCATTCTCCAAACTCTCACAGGGAATGTCCTGTGGGAGGCTATTTTTAAAAGGAATGATTCCAACTTCGAAGCATCTCTAAGGTCAGTGGGAGGATTTCAGAGGCCTCCGCTTGCAGCAGAGGCACTTGGGGAAAATCAAGAAGGCATCTGTTCAGGTTTGTTTGCCCAGCTCTCGGTCCAGAGGAGGGGGCTTCTGAAGGAAGAGTCTGGAGCTATTGAGTATCAGTGCTGCCTTTGGACCTTGGAGCCATCACTTGTGAAATGACCTGGAAGCACAATATAAAGTGTATCAGATTTGGAGAAGGGGATGCCGCGTTCTGGATTCCTTCCCTTTCTACTCGTGTGATCTTTGCCAATCCATTACATTCTGCAGATTCCTATTTTCTCAAAAGGGTATCAGAAACTTAATGACTTTGGAGGTTCTTCTCAGCTTTTTAGTGACGATGCTGACCTTTGTGATCTTGGATGTTAGAAGGATAAAACCAATCAACTGGCTCCCATTAACTGGCTCATCATTAACTCAATCATCATCTCTATACTGACGACTCCTAAAGCTACACATCCAGTCCTAGACTGTCTCCAAGACTCCAAAATATATTGCTCAATCATCTTCTCTATAATGATGCCTCTTAAAATTATACTTCTAGGATATTGCTCACTGCTTGAGAATATCTCCCCCAGGACATCCCCTAGATGTCACAAATTTAGCATGTCTAAAATGGGAACCCATTCTCATGGAAACCCACTTCTCTTTCTAGCATTTCTATGTCTGTCAAGGGTATCTTCAATCTTTCTGTCATCCAGGATTATAACCTCAGAGTCAGCTTTAATTTTTTGCTCCCCTCCCTCATTCCCCAATCAGCTGTCAAGTTTTGCTTCCTTTATAGAATCTCTAAAATGTATCCCTTCTATTGTCTTTCACATTTACCTCCCTCTCAACACCATTACATAGACTCCTGCAAAAGTTTCCTTAATGAGTTCCCTCTCTCTGGATCTTAGCAAAACTTTTGGTAAAGTTCTCCTGCTATTACTGTGAAAGAGAAGAAAAAGAGAAAGATTGAACAATAATATAATTAGATAGACAAGGAACCGGTCAGATCAAAGACTAGGCATTAATAGCTCCATGTCAACTTAGAAGCAAGTCTCCAGGGATCTGTGTTTGGCCCTGAACCATTGGATATCTTTATAAATAACTTATAAATAAATGACATCCTCCTAAATTCACAAATGACACAAAACTGGAAGAAATGGCAAAAATACAGGATGAAAGAATTAGAATGCAAAAAAAGAAAAAGATCTTGACAAGCTAGAGATTCATTAGACTGAATCTAAGAAAACAAAATTCAGTAGGGATGATTATAAAAGCTTAGACTTGGGGTCAAAACTTATCTCTTCAAGCAAAGGATTGGGGCGGGAGAGGTATAGATAATTAGCAATTTGCCTGAAAAAGAGCTGGGGGATTTGATGGATTATAAAATCAATATGAATCTGCAATATGATGCAATGACAAAAAAGGTAATGTAGTTAAAATAATCTTGGGCTGCATTAGAAGGACCAGAATTTAAAAATAACTCCAAGGACCAAGTAAATTTTGGGTCAATTGATGTGCCTTGTTCTTCTGGTGTTATTAAGAGTTGCAACTGGAAAAAAAAAAAGAGTTGCAACTGTCAGGAATAATAACTAAAATCTCACCTTCTGAAGGAAACCTTTCCACCTTCTTAATTCTCAAGACTTCTCTCTTTTAATGTTTTCCTATATAGTTTGTTTGTACATATTTGTTTGCTTTTCTCTCCCACTAGATTGTAAGAGGAAGGGGCAAGGATGGACTTTTGCTCCTTTTTGGATCCACAGCACATAGGAAAAATTATGAAACATTTATTGACTGACTGAACAAATATGCAGCTATAGTTAAACTATATCTTGAACATCGTGCTCTAAACTGGACCCAACAAAGTAGGAACACTGAAATGTGCTAGGGAGTCTAGGAAACAGCAACTGGAGTGTGATGGGAATGGCATTTACATCAGGATCAGTTGAAGAAACTGTCAATCTTCCATCTGGAGAAGAAAAGACTCAGGAGGGAGATGATTATGTCCTCAAGTACTTATTGGAAGAGAGATTTAATTTGGTCTGTTTGGAATAGAGGGCCCAGCTAGGCGTGATGGGTGAAAGTTGCAAAGGAGAAAATGTCGGTTTGACAACAGGAAAGACTTCCTAACAAAAAGGGCTGCCCAAAGGAGAAATGAGTTGCTCAGAGAAATGGTAGGCTCTCCTTCCTTGAAGATTCTGAAAAGTTTTGATGATAACTTATCTGGTATATTATGGTGGGGAGTACATCTGAGTTTCCCTCATTCTTGAAAACGACAACACTGGACTAAATGGCCAAATTCCCTTCTGTCTCTAAAATGCCATGGTTCTCTTATTTTCTTCTCAATTAGAATGTAAGCTCCTTGAAGGCAGAAGCTACATTCACTTTTGAACTTATATTGACACCTAGTCTTCCATACAGCGTTTTGAATAAGAACGAGCATTTCTTTAGCAATTTAAAAATCTCAAAACATATTCTATACACTACAGAGTTCATAAAAGGACTAGTTTGGGTTACATTGACCCACTCCAGTCCTTTAATTATAGAAAATGCAAGTTTCTCCAAAGCTTCTAATTCAAAGTATTCTTGCCCTATGAGGAGTGTTATCGAGCTTTGCATGGAGGACCAGGGTTATTAAGTAATTTGTCCATGAACATACAACTGGTCAATGCCTGAGGAAGGATTGGCACTCAGAACCTCCCGATTCAAGTCCAGTGGCCACCCACCATGCCATACTGCTCAAGAACATCAATGAATCTGTGACTTCAGCAAAGTGGATGCTAAGTCCCAGAAAAGCTGGTAATCACTCATCCATGTCTCGTCATTCTATGTCCCTTTTCTCCCCATGTTCTCCTAACTCCTCTCCAAAGCACCTGTACCCAACAGTAATTAGGACGAGGAACTTCCTCCAGATAGCTTGATACTTCCTGGTTATTGGTACACTTTCCATTTATAATTCTCCATGCTTGTCCATGATTGCCATTCACTGGGGATGTTGTCAAAGCCATCCTCTGCCAGAAGCCTCCATTCCCTCTTGATCTGTTCCCTCTTCCAGATATACTTCTCTTGGATGATGTCACAGAATGCTACAATCACAAAATCATAACATTTTAAAGCTAGAAGAAATCTCAGTGGCCATCTAGTCCAACACACAAAAAGCACTCCCACTATAACACACTAAACAGGTAGACATCCAGCTTCTGCCTAGAGTTTATTGCAGAAGCTGTATCTCTATTAAGCTACATACATTGTGTGATTCTTCATCAGCAATATACATAGCCAACTCACACGCACCTTGCATCTGTCCTTTTGGGTGACTTGTGACTTTAATTCATTTAATTCAATTCTTAAATTCTTTACATTATTCTTTAATCGTGATATTCCATGGTTCACAGTCCTATGGTATCCTCCGGAAGATCATTCACCTTAAAAAGATGGACGTTTCTTTTCGGTACCATCTTGGAGTCATTAGAAGAAAGCATCAATTTTCTTTTTCTTTTTCTTTTTCTTTTTCTTTTTTTTTTTTTTCCTGAGGCTGGGGTTAAGTGACTTGCCCAGGGTCACACAGCTAGAAAGTGTTAAGTGTTTGAGATCAGATTTGAACTCAGGTCCTCCTGAATTCAAGGCTGGTGCTCTATCCATTGCGCCCCCTAGCTGCCCCCTAGAAAGCATCAATTTTCTTAAGGCTCCAAGTCCTCTTCCTTCTGTTCCATTCCAGAACAACTCAGCAGTCATTTGCTGTCCATCCAAGATTTAGATATTGAAATAGTGGCAATGGGGGCTATCCATCAGCTGTGGATATGCCATGGTCAGAGAAATGGGCATTAATTATTCACTCGGTTTAATCCTCTCTGGGTAATTATGGAAAATATAAAAATAGCGCTCTACATTTATGTAAACATAAACTTCTATTCTAAATAATGTGTGATTTTTAATTATATATAAATGTAAGCTTCTATTATAAATAAATCCATTATATTTATGCAGAGACAGAGAGACATACAAGACAGACAGGGGGGATGGAGAGACAAAGAACACAGAGAGACAGGCAGGAAAGAGAGGGAATATAGGGAGAGAGAAAAAAGGGAGAAGCAAAGAGGGGGATACGTAGAAGGATGAGAGAAAGAAAGAGAGAAACAGTTAAAGAGAGGGGAGGAAGATGGAAGGAGGAGAGAAAAACAGAAAGAGAGAATGAGAGAGAGGCTGAGAAAAAGAGAAAAAGAGACAGAGAGAAGAAGGGGAAGGGAGAAAGAGAACAAGAGAGTGAGAGAGACAGAAAGTGGTGAAGAAGAGGGAGACAGAGAATGAGAGAGACAGACAGACACAAAGACACAGAGACAGAGAGACAGAGGGGAGGAGAGAGGGAGAAAGAGACAGAGAATGAGAGAGACAGAGACAGAGACAGACACAAAGACACAGAAACAGAGAGACAGAGAGGAGGAGAGAGGGAGAAAGAGACAGAGAATGAGAGTGACAGAGACAGAGACAGACACAAAGACACAGAAACAGAGAGACAGAGGGGAGGAGAGAGGGAGAAAGAGACAGAGAATGAGAGTGACAGAGACAGAGACAGACACAAAGACACAGAAACAGAGAGACAGAGGGGAGGAGAGAGGGAGAGAGAGACAGAGACAGAAACACAGAAAGAATAAGAGTCAGAGACAGAAGGAGAGGAAGAGAGGGAGAGGGATAGGGAGAGAGACAGAGACAGAGTATTATATAATAAGCTAAGGAAGAGACAAAGCTATTCAGACTCCAGTGCAGCCTGGTGCCTTTACCCTCCATTCCTTAAGTGTGAAATGCCTAATGGAAGTGTTTATATGTGTTTATCAAACTTGTTTATAAAAATGTAAATTTGTGTTTTCTGACAGTTTTTTTTTTACTCCCAAATGGGAAATGGGGGAATGGAAAGATTTGGGCAGAGGAGGGGTTGTGGGTGGGGGAGACAAGAAACTGTAGCAAACAGAAGTGTTTATTAACATCACTCTTTCCCATGTCTGTAACTGTCTTGGGGATGCTTGAGAGCCAAAGATTTGACAATTCCCACTGGGTACAATGGAGGCTTCTGTCAGAGGATGGCTTTGGAGACATCCCCAGTGAATGGCAATCATGGACAAGGTTCTTTATGATCCATGGAACCTAATTATATACAGTGATGGTGTCCAGAGGATTTTTTTAAATAACAGCTTTTAATTTTCAAAATGCAAAGATAATGTTCAAGATTGGATCTTCTTACTAGCAAGTCAAGGCAAGTCAATAAGCATTGTCTATGTGCTAGGCACTCTGCTCAGCACAGGACGCACAAAAAAGGATAAATAACAACAGAAAACCTAGTCCCTGCTCTTAAGGACCTCGGTTCTACTGGGGAAGACAGCATGCAACAATTCTACACCAAAATGAGATATACAATTTAATTTGGAGATAAGTTCAGAGGGAAGGTACTAAGGAAGGAAGTCTTCTCGCAGAAAGTAGGATTCTAGTTGAAATTTGAAGGAAACCAGAGAGCCCAAGAAGAGTGGGGGAGGAGGAAATTCTCTTGAATTTCAGGTATAAGAAAGAGGAAGTAAAAATGTGGAGAATCTAGAGTTGGAGGATTGTACATGAAGGATAGCAAGAAAAGCAATGTCACTGAATCACAGAGGATAGGCAGGGATGGAGAGAGAAAGTGTAAGAACACCGGAAAGGTAAGAAGAGTCCAGTTTGTGAAGGACTTAAAAGCCAAGCAAGATTTCAGAGGTCATAGGTATCTGCCAAAATTGAAGTATTACTGATGTATTAGACATGAGTATTAGGAAGAACAATTTGATAACTGAGTGGACGATGGCAAATAATGAATCATTGCCCATACTTAATACATAGACAACAAAGGAAACAGACCATTAACTTCCTAAAAAGAAATCAAGAAAGAAATAGCAAAAGTTCAGATCTCTGACATCTCATTATCAGAATGTGGCAGATTTGCTAAAAATATGGATGACAAAGTCAAAACACACATGTGAACTATTTATTGAATAAGCTGGAAATAACCTATATGGAGCGAAAGGAGCAGAAAGGCATTTTATTTTCAAGTACAAACAAAACTATCCCCGAAATAGAATAACTATCTGGTCACCAAGAAGCCCTTGATAACCCATGGAGGCAGAAAATATATGTGATGAACTTATAAATCACAAGGCACTAAAATTAGTAACTTTCAAATTGAAAACTACAGTCTTTTGACTGTTGGATGTGAGTTTGACCTTGATTGCTTCCAAAGTTTTTGAATAAATATTTTAAAAAATTTTTTTCCTACTCTCAATTGAAATCTCATCTTGGGGGGGATCAGAAAACCCCTTTAAATTCTAAATTATAATCCCACTCCCAAAGGCTCCAGTTAGCAAAATTGCAGAGGCTCTGAGTGAGGCTGTGATGAGATGTCTCTCACTTTCTGTTGACCCAAAAGCTAGCATCAATTGGTGAATGGATAAACAAACTGCAGTCCTTGAATATAATGGAACATACCTGATCTGCAAGAAACGATGTATGTGATGGATACAGAGAAGCATAGAAAGAACTATTTGAACTGATGCGGTGATTTCAGCAGAGCCACGAAAACCCTATGCACAGTAACTACCCATAAATGCAAAAATTACATCAAAAATCAAAACTGAATGTAGCAAAGTTATAAAGATTAAGTGGAACCCAAATTGTTGTTGTTTGTCTTTTGTTCTCAAATACGATCAATGACATCAGGAAGAAGATGTCTTCGCTTGCAGGTGAATAGTTCTTAAGTGAGCCAGAGCTGTGCAAAATCATCAGTTTCATTCTCTCCTCCAGAGTCACCTGAGGCCAGTGGCAAGATATAGGTGACTGGGGATAACTGATACTACTTGGGACAAAAGAGTTAATTGTTCCAGTTTTTTAAAATGATGGGACCCAAATGAAGAAATATGAGAAGATCTCCCCTGCTTATCCAGTGGTAATAATGGGAGGTCCACAGTCTTAACATATGTCACAGTTTTGCAGACTTTTTCAATATATTGATCAATCAAGCTGATTTTTTCCCTCTCCAACCCTCCCAATATAATATTTGTCCTATGGGATGGTTTTCTGGGAGGGGGAGAGGAAGGGCCACATGGGTTACTATGGTGATATTAGAAGAGGCTACCTGCAGAGCTGGTGGCCCTCTCTCTGTTTATTGGAGGCTTTTAAGTAATCAAAAGGGAGAATGAGAAAAGACCATTGGATTTTGAAATTGCGATTATTGGTAACAAACTGGGCTTAAAATCCTCCTTTTATAAGAATACAATGCTCACCCTGATACTATTTTGAATTAAATTGAAATGACCAAAAACTTCTCTCCATAAAGAGAATTCTTTTTTAGTTTTTTCCAAATTAGAGATAGTCAGTTCACTAATACAAGACACAATGAATCCATTCTGCCTTTTTGATACCAAAAAATGTCCCATATTTGCAAGACAGGCAAAATTAGAAAATGATTGTGAGTTTTGCAAAGTGATTTAGTTAACAAGTCTCTTTAAAAGGGTACCCTTAAAGTATTTAACCTGGGATTCAAGTAAATCTATTGTGTAAAGCCTAGTAATTATATACAAAAGAAAGTGGATTTCCAGATAAATGTCACTCTAACTCCCAGGGTCCTGTTTTCTGGGCTTCCTCTCAGAAAAGTGTCCATCAGCTGCCTTGAGCAGATTGAGTGGGGTCTTAATTGGAGGAGTACTGAGTCATGGAGAGGACCGATATGGTCTGAGGTTGAAGAATGTGCCCTGCTGTGCTCAGAGAATCTGGTTGAGCTCATTATAAATTTTTAAATGAGTTTGCTGTCATTTATTGCCCAGTACAGGAAGTGCGGTAATTAGCAGAGTGGAGAAGAGAATTGAATGGGGATGGGATTATTGGCAGGAGTGGATTTCAGAGGCAGGCTGGGAAGGCAGGCAGAAGGACACTGGGGGACGCTTGGGTCAGAAGCAAAGACAGAGGCCAGATGAGGAAATAGGCCTGAACCAGGAGACCATCAGGGGATGGGAAGAGAGAAAAGGTTTGAAGAGAAGGCAGATGAGCAGCCAAAAAATGAACAGACGCCTGAAGGAAGGAAGAGAGCCCCCGGTTGTCATGTCTTCAGGAGGAATGGGGAAGGGTGCAAATCTACTAAACCATCCAAACTCCATTCTACTAGAGTCAAATCACATCTGATGGATCGGGTCCCATTCAGGTAATTTGGAAGAAGGGTGAGTTTTGGGGAGGGGGAAGGCCATGACTCCATTTTGGAAGTTAAAATTTCCTGTAAAAAACCAACTATACCAATGAACTTCAGCACTGAGGCTCCATTCAGTTCTATAGACCGAGGCATATAGTTTCTAAAACCTTAGGTTTGGACTCAGGAAGATTTGGATTCAAATCCCACCTCAGAATCTTAGTACACCCCGTAATTCTCTATGCCTCAGTTTCCCCCTAGGTTGAAATGAGGGAATTGGACTTAAAAGTCTCTAAATTCCTTCCAGCTCTTGATTTGTGATTTAAAACAACCATGGTTGTGAGGAAGGGATTCCCACTCTATCCTCAATCACACTCAAATCTCTTGCGATTGCACATTAAAGAATAAACTGAAGGCAGGAGAAATCTGTTATCACCTCTTCTGACGCATGGAATGGTTTGTTTTGTTTTAAAGATGGTTAAAGATCTTTTCTTAAACCTCCTGCGCAAAGTCTACGTGAAAGTAAACTATTTTCAGAACAGAATGTGGACACAAGTTTCCTTCCCGTACCTCATCCTGTCAGGCGGGTGACACTGAGCCACGGAAGGAAAGCTGAGCCCCCCAAAGGATGCAAGGCCTGGCAGCTCCTCCCTAGACTGGCTTCACCTGTGGTCTTGGGAGCTGAATTCCTAAGAGCCAACCTAAGGCAGTCAAGGCTGAAGAAGTTCAGCAAGAGTGCCCTGCTTTCTCTGGGTAGAAAACCATGAGGTAGTGTCAAGATATGGGAGGCACCTCCTAGGCCATATTTATTTAACAGAAGAGGAAACTGAGGTCCAGGGATGTTACGGGAACCTCAGAGGATCATAAATAGAAGAGGCCTTTGAAGCCATTTGTTCCAACCCCTCATTTTACAGGGGAGGGAACTAAGACCCAAAAAGGTTTCTTGACCTGTCCATGGTAGCAAAGATCTTAAAAGTTCAAGGTAGGCTTTGAACTCAAGTCCTTCGGTTTCAGAACCAGTATGATTCCTGCTATTTCATTGCTTCTTCTGGGCTTATTGGTGTTGATGGTATATCATGGGCTCGATCAGTGTTACCATGAATGGATGCTTGTAGCACTGTGCCCATTTCCCCACATCTTAGTATGCCTTGTGCCTAAATGGGGGATCTGCGGATGAACCTCATTATTTCCCAAAGCTCTGTAACTGCGTCACCTTCCACTCCTGCTGCTGTTAGCCAGAGCTTTCTCTGGTTCAGTCAAGGCTGATCTGAGATCTCAATGGGAAGATTTCTAGTTTTCAACCCATGTAAACACCTAAGGGTGCAGAGAAGAGAGATGAATCTGAGGAAGCCAGGGCTCAGGGATCTGAACCACACCCAGCCATCCTTGTCCTGTCCCGTCTTCATCTCCATCATTGTAATATGACATAAAAGGTTGGGGTGGAAGGAAGAAATGTATAGTTAAAGGATGTGACAGGAGTTCTACTTTTTGTTTTTAAATTTCTCCTAGATAGGAACTAACCCATTTTAGTCACTACCATGTGACTCAAGAACATAAGCTTCCTGATGGCAAGTACAGCTTAATTTTCTTAATCTTCCTATCTTCAGCATCTCTCACAATTCATTCCTTGCACTTAGTAGGCCTTTCATAAATACGGGTTGGATTGACTTTAATTGAAATAGTTATTTTGTGGAGGTGGGGACTCATAAACATTGATCTGAGGAAATGAAACTCAAACTAAGTTTTCAAAGTTTGTGAATGGCTAGGAAGGGGCAAGCAAAGAGAATAATCATGTGTGGAGCATCTACTATGTGCCAGACACTGTGCTAAGCATTTACAACTATTATCTTTTTTTTTTTTTTGTCTTTTTCTGAGTCTGGGGTTAAGTGACTTGCCCAGGGTCACACAGCCAGGAAGTGTTAAGTGTCTGAGATCAGATTTGAACTCGGATCCTTCTGAATTCAAGGCTGGTGCTCTATCCACCATACCACCTAGCTACCCCTTACAACAATTATCTTGTTTAATCCTCAGAACAATCCTACGAGGTAGATGCATTATTATTGATGGGATTCTGATTGTTGCTCCCAGCCCAGACTGCCTCCTCTCCAGCCTACAAAGAAATCCTCAATAGCTGACAGTTATACTTACAGGTCTACATGGTCTATAATTCCATCCAACTATGATAGACTTGGCTCTTCACAGCAATGCTGTGATCCAAGACAGTTCCAATAAACAAGTGGTAGAAAATGCCAGCCACATCTGGAGGAAGAACTATGGAAACTGACTGCAGATAAAAGAATACTATTTTTGCCTTTTTTTTTTCTTTTTTTTTTTTCTTTCTTGTGGTTTTTCCTTTTTGTTCTACTTTTTCTTTAACAACATGACTAATATGGAAATATGTTTAACATGATTATACATGCATAACCCATATCAGATTGCTTGTTGTCTTGAGGAGCGGAGAAGAAAGGTAAGGCATCTCTTCTTCCGACTCCTGCCAGTAAAGAGAGCAAGAGGTTGGGGCAAGAGGCTGGTCACTCTGCTCTCTTCAGAAAGAGGAGGCTGGGCTAGAGTTAGATCTATCAGTCGCCTTAAATATTACTAGTTAGAAGAAGTAATTTTATGTTCAAGCTACACTCCTGATTTCTGTCACTTAACAGGAAAGGAGTGACCCAAGCTCCATATTCCAGACTGGACTCCTTTCTCACCAAATGCCAGTTTCATACTGAATACACATTTAAAAAGGCAAATAAACCCATTTACCCAAGCTGATAGCAAAACAGAAATCAGATAAAGTACACATATACAAACACATATACACAAACATGTATGTGTATTTGCATATGGTATGTATATATATATATATATATATATATATATATATATATATATATATATATATATATAGGTATTTGGACATGTAGGTATGTGTGTATATATGTAGGCATGTATTTATTTATAGGATATGTATTATATATATATATATATATATATAGTATAAGATATATGAGTATAAAAAAGTGTGTGTATATACATATATATACACTCTAAGCCATCAAAATTCAAACAGTGGCCAGCTAGGTGGCGCAGTGGATAGAGCACCACCCATGAAGTCAGGAGGACCCGAATTCAAATCTGGTCTCAGACACTGAACACTTCCTGGTTGTGTGACCCTGGGCAAGTCACTTAACCCCAGCCTTAAAAAAAAAGAAGAAAAAAAAATCCAAACAGTGACCAAGAAAGGTTTGGGCTGGGACCTATTATTAGCCAAATCACTGAAAGTCGGAATGATCTGAGTTTAAGGCATGGTCAAGTAACTCTACTTGAAATTTAAAAGACTTTATCAAAATCAGGTTTTTCAGAGCTCTATTTTAAAAATTAGAAATGATTCTACATGAGACAAGTTTTTTTTTAAACTATAAAGAATGAATTGTCCCAGGTTTTAAAAAATGATAGGGCTCAATGAAGAAATATGAGAAAATGGCCTCCTCCCTAACCTGCCCTGTGATGGATGTGGGAGATCCACAGGTGTTAGCCCTGGTTTACAGTCTTTTTCAACATACTTTTCCTCTCCAAAAAATACCATTTGTTCTATGGGATGGCTCTCTGGGAGGGGGAGAGGAAGGGATACTGTGGTGATGTAAGAAGCAGAAAATATTAATAAAATCTTATTTTTAAAAAAAATCATGAGGGCTGGGAGGCTTTCTCTCTACTCCTCATCAATAAGGGTGCAGTGGAGAAGGGGGAAGAGTTAAGGAGAGAAAATTACAACAATGACCAAAAAGAAGAAGGAAGGAAAGCAAAGAGCATCAATAAGCATTTACAAAAACACAGATAAGAAGGAAAGTCACAAAAGGCCATAGGGCAGGGCAATGCTGTTACTGCTTCCAGCTCTCATTTCTTCACTTGACTGACCCCCAGGCCTAGAATTCTCTTCTCCCTTACTCCTGCCCCAAAGAATCCTTGGTTTTCTTTAAGCCTTAAAGGTGCAGCCTGAAACAGCTCAAACCCTTTGGGTATAGTTTGGCAAGCCACTGTTAAACATTTACCAGCACACTCCTAGCCCCATGTTATAAATGTAGTGTAACGGAAAGTGATGAGTTTGGAATCAAAGAGGCTCTTTGTTCAAATTCAGGCTTTAGGACTAGTAAATGTGACCGCCATTTTTGATGAGTTGCTCAACAAATTCCTCATCCCTAGGCGACAGAGCTGAAATCAGTGGCTTCCAACATCCCTTCCAGCTCAAATCTATGATGCTGTGTTAATGTAACTCACCTTTAGACATTATGTTTCAGTTCATTCCAGTCCAATGAGGAATGAAGTAGAGGAATATGGGAAACGTTTGTGATTTCAGCATTCCCAGCATGAAAACTCTCTCCCTTAATGTAAATCTTCCCCATCAATATGACCGGCAGAGCCAGGAAACCAGGTTCAGCCCAAAGCTTTACCTCTTGCTACTTGAAGGAATTAAATGTCATTAACCTCTCCTACTTCATTTTCTTCCCATAGTCTGGGTGTTAGACTAAAAACACACTAAGTTCCCTTCTAGATATTAATCCATCAATCCACATGACCCATCTTAAGACTTTTAAGAGACGACTGGCCTGTGACAAAGAGGCTGAATGACCTACTCAGGATCACACAGCTAGGAAATATAAATGGTGTCTTGTTCACTTCAAGTATAGCAATTTATTCCCTGCCTTTATTCTGTGGTTAATATACTGCATACAAATGTAAACACCTCCCTATAAAGGATATAAAGATAGAACAAGATACTAAGAATTATTACAAGGGCACTTAAAACTGACTTTTTAAGGTTTAGACCTGAGGGCTTATGGAGCATTAGGAAAATTTGAAACCTTAAAACACACACACACACACACACACACACACACACACACACACACACACACAGAAATTATTACCTTGCCCTAATTTTTTTAGAACCAATGTATATTATTCTTTGGAATTTGTGAATAAGAGAATAATCCTTGGCTTTTATTTCAAAATCCTACAAAGCAAAGTAGCTCATTCTTTAGCTCATGCATATTGTCAGCTAATTCAGCTTCCCCAGCTCCACCATGATCCCACCCCCATCCCCAGCATGTCCTCCCACTTGTTCCAGAGAGGCTTAGAAAATAGCACGTCACCCACTCGACTCCCTGTCTCTTTCTTCAAGGAAAATATTTATATGATACCACAGAGAGGGTTTCCATGGCAGTGATGACTTTCACACAGTTGCCTTGACAACTGCTTGAGACTGTCTTGAACAATTTGAAATATTCTTCTTGGACAAATAAGGAGAACCTGTTAAAAATGACATTCAGCCTATGGAAGAATCAAGGGCCTTGAAATCTCTCCATTCTATTTTTTCTTTCTTATTCTTTAATTAATTTTTTTTCCTTTCTCTTCTTCCCTTTTCTCATCCATCCTTTCCAAGTGTCATTTCCCTGAACATTTTCTCTTTATCTCTATTATTATTTTTTCTTCCCCTCCCCCAGGATGCTTCCTGAGCATTATGCTTTAATTCACCATGGAGGCAACTCTTGAGAGCCCTGAGAAGGGTTAATGACATGGCATGTAGGGACCATGCCAAAGATAACAGGAGGGAGAATAAATAGACATATGGTTCTTTTTATAGAGCTTGGGGATCCTGCTGGTGGAGGACAGGAGGTCAAGGAAGACCCCCCCCCAGCTCCTAATATGATATGGTCTCTTCTACATTAAGACAATTCCCTTTCCCTGCACTGGAGGAGGAGAGTTGTGATGCAAAGAAAGCACTTTGGGATGGGACTTGAGACCTAGGAATAGTCCCAGCTTTGCTATGGGCTGGTTTTTTCAAGTTGCTTCCTTTCCCTGTGCCTCAATTTCCTTATCTATCTATCTATCTATCTATCTATCTATCTATCTATCTATCTATCATTCCTATATATATATATATATATATATAAATGAAGTATTTTTGTGATATCATAGGCTCCTCCAAACTCTGACAGTCCTGGCTCATATTAACCAGGGTGGGGATCCTTTTTCTTTTACTGTCTCTAGAGACTCATACAGAGCTGATACATAGTAGGTGCTTAATAGATGCACATTGATTAATCGTTAACTGATCAAGAATCCATACTTCTCCCCCACCAAGCCATCTTACCCACCTAATTCTTCAAATTTCTCCAAGAGAACCCTGCTTAGGAGATGACTTGATAAGTAGATGCTTTGAAAATGGAGATATAGAAAGCTGACAAATAAATGATAATCCAAAGATCTCTGGGAATCAGTAGCTTTCTCTGCAAAGGAAATCTCTTTGAAGGAGTTCATTTACTATTTCAAGAGTTTGTTTTTAAACTTTTCTCCATTGTGGATATAGTTCAAGACAGAAGCCACACCCAGAGGCACTACTCACTTGTTTTGCTCCAATTGCTCCAACAATTTGCAAATTGTTTAGATAATTTCCTTTTTCATAAAAGATCTCAAAGTTACACAGGATCTCAGGGGCAATTCATCTAGTCCTGGACTTCTTAAACTTTTTTTTTTTTTTTCCATTTGCAACCTCTATTTACCCAGGAAATTTTTATCCAACCCTATGTATATAGGTATGCAAAATGGGCATACAAATCAAACATTTACTGATAGGAAGTCATAATTTCACAACTCCTATGTTCAGTGGCAAGACCCCATTTGGGGTCACGAACCATAGTTCAACAAGCTGGGATCTAGTTTATGCCCTCCACATTATCCCTTACAAGAGATCACTGTTTTTCAGCTTGGAAACCTGAAACCCTGAGTTTTCCAGGAATGGAAAAAAAGAGATCCAATATACTTCCAGGCAGCCATAATTGTTAGGCCTTTTTTTTTCTTGTGTTAAGGCAAAATTTGCTTTTTAAAACTGACACCCATTGCTCCTACTTTAGTCTTTTGGGGATAAACTGGGAAGCAAGGGAATTGTACTCAGATGATTCATGTCTTGGGAAGTAGAAGTCTTAGAATTTGAATATAATAAGGGGCAGATAGGACTAACCAATGAAGGCTCAATGCAATCTTCCCTGATTCCAATCTAAAATGTGAAGGTGTGATGAATTTACTAACATGAGGGATTAATACCAGGGCAATAAAAAAAATCTTCCATCAAATTAAAAAGCTGAAACATAAGAGCATGTAGAACAAATTCAAATGGAAAATCTCTTATCTTTTCTATTGGCTCTTAAATGAGGCAGACTGCCATGAAACAGTGAGTGGAGATGGGCTGCCCAATCTCCTAGCCAACAACGGTGCCTCTCTGAGTATACGCCAACCCTATTTCTTTATTGATTACTTCCCCCCTTATTTTAGATAATGGAATGGATACAGATGGACTAGACCAAGTCACCATCTCATGAGCTTCGAAAGATCTGAAAAGCCAATGGAGGTGCCTTAGCAACCAGAATGGTCAATAGAGGCCACCAAAGGTGGTGGCAGTAATCTGAATCTACTGAGTAACCCAAGTGGCCCAGGACATTAGTGTACCAACCTGTCATGCCCTTCAAAGAGATAGCCTGACCAAGCAATGGAGCAACTCTTCTGTCAATGATGCTATATCCGGAACTGTAATTGCTGGGGACTCTATAAAGGGCCAAGAATCACAAAGTATCCCTTAATCTCATGGGACTGAATGTATGCATAAGGCAGAATGAGCTTCTTGCCCAGAGGATTTTTTAAAAATAGTCTCCACATTATGAATGGATCCAACTGTTCTGTAGAGCAGTTTGAAACTATGCTCAAAAAGTTACCAAACTGTGCATCCCCTTTGATTCAGCAGTGTTTCTACTGGGATTATATCCCAAAGAGATCTTAAAGGAGGGAAAGGGACCCACACATGCAAAAATGTTCCTGACAGCCCTCTTTGTAGTGGAAAGAAACTGGAAACTGAGCAGATGCCCATCAGTTGGAAAATGGCTGAATAAATTGTGGTACATGAATGTTATGGAATATTATTGTTCCGTAAGAAATGACCAGCAGGAGGAATACAGAGAGGCTTGGAGAGACTCACAGGAACTGATGCTGAGTGAAACGAGCAGAACCAGGAGATCATTGTACAAGGCAACAAGAAGATTGTATGATGATCAATTCTGATGAATGTGTCTCTTCAACAATGAGATAATTCAAACCAGTTCCAATTGTCCAGTGATGAAGAGGACCATCTACACTCAGAAAAAGAACTGTGGGAGCTGAGTGTGGATCACAACATAGTATTCTCACTCTCTCTGTTATTTGCTTGCATTTTGTTTTCTTTCTCAGTTTTTCTTTTCCTTCCTTCTTGATCTGATTTTTCTTGTGCAGCAAGATAACTGTATAAATATGTATACATATATGGGATTTAACATATATTTCAACATATTTAACATGTATTGGACTACCTGCCATCTAGGGGAGAGGATAAGGGGAAGGAGGGGAAAATTTGGAACAAAAGGTTTTGCAAGGGTCAGTGTTGGAGAAATTACCTATGCATATGCTTTATAAATAAAAAGCTTTAATAAAAAATCATCTCCACTTTCTATATCTTCTCAGGAAACATTTCTTTTTAAAGTCTGATCATAACTGGTGGATTGTTTTTAGCAAAAGCACATTGGATGAGGGAACTTACAAGCAATAGTTTTACAAGGCCACAACCCTTGTTGAGTTATCACTTGAATACTAAGGAAGAGGGAGTCTATGGTTCATAGACTAAATAAAGACTAAAAGGAAGATTTAAATGAGAAAAATCAAAATTGAGCAAATGACAATGCCCAACTTCCCATCTGGCTGCTTTCTGCTGGAAATCTCTCTATAAAGTTATACCTATATTTGTGTATATATATATATTATATATATACATATATATGTAATATATATGTATATATATAATATATATATACACATTTATGCACACAAATACATGCAAACATACATATAAATATGCACATTATTGTTTATGTATATATATATATGTATGTATATAAAATATCCCTTTTTCCTACCATCATCAGGGCAGCCTTATATTACCGTAATCAAAGCCTGAGAAAGGCAATCACAAATCCTGGCTTAGACATGGTCATTGCCATTTGGGTGGTTAGAGGGGCATCTGACAGACTATAGGAGTGAATGACATCTTTCCTTTCTCTCTCAAATCCTAGCTAAACTTGCCTGCAATGAGGGGCTATTGGAGAGATGAAAGCTACACAACAAAAGCAATCTCTCCCTCCACCCCCACTTCCAGCATCGAACCTCAGTTCCTATGACACACATTAATGGTAGCACTTACAGGGCTCTATTCTTCCACCCACTAGAGGCTACTTCAGTGGACCTGGGGGAGCCCCTCCCCTGCATCCTCCCTTTCCCCCTCATTCCCTTTCTGGGTCCTAGAGATGAATAGCAATTCTTCCCACCTGCTTATGAACCCCGATGGACAATTTGGGGATAAGCTGTGGTGTTCTATTTTTCCATGTCACCCACATCACTCTTAGAATCATAGGATTTCAAAGCTGGAAGGGATCTCGAGTTGAATCAGTCCAAACCCTCTCATTTTCCAGAGGAGAATGATTTGCCAAGAGCAAAGATATCCATCTCTAAGTATTCCTTGCTCCTTAAGAGAAAAATGTCATTAAACCGGCTCTTCCCAGAAGCAAACGGCTCTTGGGAGGAGACATTTCTCCTTTCTGATATCCTAGTATTTGAGAATCAGAGACCTTGGGCTCTAGGCAGTTTCATAAAGGTCAACTGAGGCACCCCTACACATTTGGGAACCCAAGAACTGAATATGCTTCTTTTCACTGTAATTGTCTGTTGCTGCCCCCTTCTCTGGCTTTCTCTTGGCTCAGGAATTCCTTCAGTTGGTACGAAGACTTGATGTGGTCCAGGAAGTCCCCTGTTTGACTCAGAGACACCTCCATTTGGTCTTGGCAAATCTCTTGAATTGATTTGAAGTTGCTCACCGAGGGAAGGAATAAGCCAAGATCCCTCTAGTCCCTGGTTTCTTTATTATTTTTTTTTTCCTGAGGCTGGGGTTAAGTGACTTGCCCAGGGTCACACAGCTAGGAAGGGTTAAGTGTCTGAGACCAGATTTGAACTCGGGTCCTCCTGGATTCAGGGCTGGTGCTCTATCCCCTGCGCCCCCTAGCTGCCCCCCTGGTTACTTTCTCTAAAAGAAAAGGGAAGACCATTGATAGGCACAGCGCACAACCAGGAATAGGTTTTATGGAGCTTATGGCTAATTATATATTCACCACCTACAATCAAGCATTGGCTATGTAACTTATAGAAGAACACTAAAGAACGATCCCAAGAACACTGGAATATTGCAGAAAGACATAAATTCAAATCCCACCTCTCGTGTTTACCACATTGTGATTCTAGATGAATTATTCAAACACCTTGAACCTCAGTTTCATCATCTGTAAGGTTCAGACTGCATCCTTTCCAGTTCTAAAACTAGAATCCTCTCTCTTTCTTCACTGGACCCAGTTCACTTTATAAAGGTATTATAGTCAATTTCCTGTGCAAAAATATAATTTCTAGATCATCTGGAGATTTCTTATCTAAATAAATAATATATAAATATAAATATAAAATAATAAATAAATAAAACCTTCTACTCTTTAAAGTTAAGCTTCTTTTAAAATCTCCACATTTGATAGGAAGCTCATGGAGGGCAGAAATTCTTTTGCCTCTTTTTGTATCCTTAGCACTTAGCCCAATGCCTGGCACACAGCAGGCATTTAATAAATGTTGATTGATTGATTAAAAACAGATGCTTCTCATCCAGGTAGTGGCTACTGCTCATAATTGCCTATTTTTTTCTATATTTCCAATTGAAGATTCCCCACGTGCCCAAGGTCCCACTCTTATCCCAGCACTTTTATTCTCTTTGCTCTGTCTGAAGCATTTGATCCTGGTACTGCTTCGTTTCTGGCCATTCTTTCCTTCCTTAACTTTTTGTTTTTTTTACTCCCCTGGCTTTCCTCCTATTCTCTCTGCCCAATCCTTCTTTCTCTAGTTTTTTTCTTTCTACCTGCAGGCATTGATCTCAAGTTTCCAAAACTGGCCCCATCCTCTTTCCTCTCTAAATTTCCCTGGATAATTTCATTCCCTCTCATGGCTTAATTTCTGGGAGAGTGACTCCACCTCTCCCCATCTTCCCTTTACTTCAGCTTAGGCTCTCCAATCTCCAGCTGGCGAGCCCGGCCTGGACATCCCACCTGCACTGCAAATAGCAGCTCAGACATCTTCCATCTCGTGGTCTTTCCCCCAGATCTGCCCTTCCTTCTAACTTTTCTGCTATTGTTAACACTCAGTGGCCAAATCATATTTCTTTTGCCTCCATTGGCAAGGCTTCCTTCACTGAACTGGGAGCCCTGGATTCATTCCCATCTCATCCTTGCCCCTGAGTACAAGTGGGCCAGAGGCTTCCCCTCCCTGGTGTCTTTTTCTTTTTGTGACTTTTTCTTATTTGTAAAATTAGAGCGTTGCTGTGCACTTCAATGCTGTATGAGGATGTATGCTGATGGAAGTGGAAATCTTCAACATAAAGAAGAGCCAACTCACTTCCAGCTGATCGATGATGGACAGAAACAACTACACCCAGAGAAGGAACACTGGGAAGTGAATGTAAACTGTTAGCACTACTGTCTATCTACCCAGGTTACTTATACCTTTGGAATATAATACTTAACGTGCAACAAGAAAATGGGATTTACACACATATATTGTATCTGGGTTATATTGTAAAACATGTAAAATGTACGGGATTGCCTGTCATCTAGGAGAGGGAGTAGAGGGAGGGAGGGGAAAATTTGGAAAAATGAATACAAGGGATAATGTTATAAAAAAATTACTCATGCATATATACTGTCAAAAAATTTTATAATTATAATATATATGTTAATAAAGAAGATCTAATTCATTTCCAGCTGATCAATGATGGACAGAAACAGCTACATCCAGAGAAGGAACACTGGGAAAGAAGTATAAAATGTTTGCACTATTGTTTTTCTACCCAGGTTACTTATGCCATCAGAATCTAATACTTAACATGCAACAAGAAAATTGGATTTACACACATGTATTGTATCTAGGTTTTATTGTAACACATGTAAAATGTATGGGATTGCCTGTCATCTAGGGGAGGGAGTGGAGGGAGGGAGGGGAAAATTTGGAAAAATGAATACAAGAGATAATGTTATAAAAAATTACTCATGCATATATACTGTCAAAAAATTTATAAATAAAATTAAAAAAAAAAATAGAGCATTGGACGCGGGGCCTCTCAGCTCCCTTGTAACTCAGAATCCGGATCTTATGGTCCTGGACATCAGGCAGCCCAAATGAGAGCATTGGAGCAGGTGACCCCTGAGGCCCCTTTCCGCCGACATTATGTAAAAGAATACCCAGCTCAGCTCATGACCTCCAAGAACCCCAGAAGAAAGGGACCCGCGTCTAGATTTACTGGAAGAATTACAGAGATCCCAGACACAAGGATGTGTAGTAGACCAATAGCCCTCTGGGATTTCTCTTGGAGGTTTCATTGGCTGCCCACAAGGGCTCTGTTTTGTAAAGTTGCGGCGCCACCTTGTGGCTATCTCCTTTGCATCATTGGCTCTTTGTCCAGTTCACGTTTTCACCTGGGCTCCACTGCTCCATCCCATTCAAGCCCTGTCTCTAGTCTTTCCCTCTGTCTCTCCAATGGAAGCTTAGAGAGGTTAAGGGTCACCCGAGTAAAGGGCAAAAATGGAAGGAACCTTGTCTTCTGGCTTGCTTTGGGCTCTTTCTGTAGCCTAGGAGTGGTCGTATGATTATAGTCATACTGGACAATTATTATGCTATTTTATCCTCTCTAGAACCCTGACAAATGGGTGCTGTTATTACTATTATTATACAGATGAAGAAAATAAAGCAGACCATGGAGACTTGGCCACAATCACACAGCTAGAAGGAGATTCTGTCCAAATTCGAGCCTCCTAAACTTAGGCGCTCTCTCCATTGCTCCCCGTAGCTGCCATCTTGCCACTAACAGACCGAGGAAAGGTATTTGGGGAAGGAAAGGAGTCACGTTTTTCAAGCAGAGGAAGAGCCAGTGGGAATAGAGGAAAAAGAAAGACATAAGCAGAACCAGGAAAACAGTGACTACGACAATGGAAATGGGGAGAACAAGCTGTGGTAGGAAGTAGAAAAAAGGGCCAGGGTTTGAGTTACAGGACTTGGGTGGAAATACCAGCTCCGTCACATCCTATCTGTGGCTCCGAACGAGGTCCTTTAATCTCCTGAGGGACTCAGTTTCCCCACCTGTAAAACAAAAGAGTAGGGACATGTACACATATATTGCATTTAACTTTATTCAACTTTAACATATTCAACATGTATTGGTCTACCTGCCATCTGGGGGAAAGGGTGAGGGGAAGGAGGAGAAAAGTCGGAGCAGAAGGTTTTGCAAGGGTCAATGCTGGAAAATTGCCCATAAATAAATAAAAAGCCATAATAAATAGGTAGGACTAGATGGCCTCCAAGGTCTCTTCCAACTCTAAATCTCTGATTTAGATCGTACAATGATCCCCCTTTTCAGTCCAGGATAAACCCACCTTCATACAAGTTCATAAATTGTCTTGGTTTGGGTTTTTTGGCCTAAAAATATAAGGTAGAAATAAAGTGAAATAACCTGTGTCAGGGGTTCCTTTATGTCTTAAAGGGACTCACCCAGGTACCCTAGGAATTGCTATGGCTCTGTGTCATTGGATGGCACCCAAATAATCCAGAGATTTAAGCTTGGGTCTGACCAACTCAAAACAGTTCCCTCCATCATCCTGCAGTTTCTTTAATGCCCAGAAGATGGCGGCAGATCACTGCCTCCAATCAGAAATCGGTCAATAAGGATTTCCCAAGCACTTAGATGGACAGGTTGAGTCCTTAGGGGCTTGGAGTCAGGAAGACTTGAATTCAAATTCAGCCCCAACACCTACTGGCTGTTTATCTCTGTTTGCTTTAATCCACTGGAGAAGGAAATGGGGAACCACTCCAGGATTTTGTCAAGAAAATCCCACGGCCAGTATTGGCGTGCTAAGGCCCATGGGTCATAAAGAACTGGACACAACTGAACAACTCCCTGGCTGCTCATCGCCAGGGGCAACCGCCGGGCACATCTGATCAGGTGCACGTCCTCTCACTTCTTCACTACTATATTTCTCAAATCCAAACCTTCCTTGCTGCTCTCACAGCCCTCACCTTATATAAAAGTGTCCGCCCAAAAGGGAACATGAGGAAAGCGGGATAGAGGATGCTTGATGATCACAAAGTTCTTTTAATTGCCCCAAACTTCCTGTGAAACGAAGGTGAAGGCATTGAACTTTGAAATGTAATGCTGAAGGGAGCCCCGAAACTCTCTGAAAACTCCCAGCAGGACGGATTCTCCTTGACTCCTGGCCTCTGTAAGAGGGCCCGAGAGACACCCCATTGATAACACTCACCACTGATTAATCTTCCTATTGAATTAAAGAGATTCATCCAATTCTGTTCAAATTCAGCTTAAGCTGTACCAGCCTTATCGAGAACTGCCCTCAGCTTGTAGCCAAAAGCTTCTACTATAAAAGAGCCATCTTAACCTCTCTCCTTGCAAAGGACCTAATACCCAAGGAATCTCTCTCCCTGGCATAGCAAGCCTCTGCCCGCTGGGATGATATTCTCTTTCAGCGTTACCCTCTCTTTATCCTCACCCATTTCCCTAATGAGACTTTCTATCTCTCTGTCAGGACCTTACTTTATATCTCTGTCGGGACTTTGCCATTAAGGAATTCAGTCTTTCTTTTCATGCATAGCAAAGGCTGACTTCCCAATGACTATGATAAACTTCTTTTTATCATTCTAGCTTTTTGGGTTTGTAAATTCCAAAGGATTTCTGCCACCAGAAGGGGGGTTCCCAAAACTATTTACCCATGTGCCGTATCCCAAGGGGATTTGGGGGAGCCAAACTTCATTCGGTTCCCTGAACCCCAAACTTGCCATTAACCTCATCATTTAACTCCCTGACCACTAGAAACTCTAATCTCTTCATTTGGTTCCTTAAATCTAATCTCATCATTTGGTTCCCTGACCAAACGGAATCCCCAAATCTAGACCTTACCAATATTTAATAAGTTCAAGAGATATCATTTCTGGGTATTGTAATAGTTTTATTAATAAGAGATATTAGCGGCCCTCTCGAATGCCAAAAATCTGTTATAGCAATGGACTTACATTTATATGTCCTTAAAAGAACAGGTGCTCCTGAGGGTAGCCATCAACTCTTACTGATTAACGATGAATGTAAAATTGAATATTATGATAAGATGTGGGTTTGGGGGTTACTTAATCACCCAAATCTTGTTGAAAGACACATCAATTTCTGTATAACTTGTCTGACAAAAGGGGAAATCCACATTTTCCCAGACCAGGCTGAATACATTCAGAGAGCAGGAATCACCCATTCACCTTAACTTAGAATTTCTTTTACTGACTTTGCTTAGGTCTTCATCTTGGTGAGTCTGCCCAAGATTTTTGAACCCCCTGCTATTCTCTCAAGTCAGGTGGCTCCATCTCTCCATCCTCTTACTCAAAAAGAGCTTTTAAAAATTTTCCACAAGAGAATTTTGGCATTGGCAGCCACAACGTCAAGGAAGCGCAAGTGTAAGAAGTAGGTCTTTCCAAAGTGGAAGCCGGCACCCAAGGGGCCTCCATGTGAAGAGCAGAAGCCTTCAACCAATTTTAGGAGCTTTTCCATGGCGTTCTTCTCCTTAATGAGTGCTAGCAAATCCAGAGACTTCACAGAAGCCTTGATCTCCTCCGGGGACTGCCCCAACTTTTGCGCCACCTGGAGAAGAGATTTATCATCCACCCCAAAAATGTCTCAATAACGTTTCAGACACTTATCCAATGTATCTAAATCATTAATAATGAAACCTACTCAGGGGACTGTGGCCAAAGCGGCGCACTTCAAGGCCTCCAGCCAGATCCTCTCTTGTAGAACAGCCTTCTTCCTCTCAGTTGTAGTCTCAGAAACATCAGGCAGGGCCAACATGAAGGTGTAGCGTTTGTGAGCCAGCAGATCATTTAACAGGGTTGC